>NC_069500.1:693631491-693931491 GCF_027579735.1 Bombina bombina
TCTGTTACTTGTACACTGCAGTTTTCACACAAAGCAGTAGCCCCCTAGGCACTCAGAGTCAGCCATGTGGGGGAATCTCTATTAGCAGCGCTCCTGTCTTGAGTCCATGAGCTGCCAACTCCGTGGATGCAGATTGTGCCACCGCCACCTGGCCTTACAGTCTGTGCGAGTGCAACACTGAGACCGTAATAGCGTGATGAGAACATAAGAGCAACTTGAGTCAGGTTCATTACTGAAAATGTTTAGAGCCAGTGCTTGATGCCGCTTGTTTCTGGCACAGCACCCTTACTTGTAGTGCAGTGTGCATGCAAAACAGGAGCCCCCTAGGCGCTCAGTCATGCAGGGTAATTTGTATAGGTGTTGCCTGCTAAATACAAAATTACAGCCTGCAAGCTAGTATATAATCAACAGATTGTTTATTAGAAGAAAAAAAATAGAACAGACTTTACCAATCCCCTGTCTTTGAATTAGTCAGACTGGCAGTGGCATCCCTTACCCTAAATGACATTGCAGATTCCAGCACTGGAAAATGCACAGTATGTGCTTTACTTGTGATGTTTTTTTTTTCTATTCTCCCCAAACAGTGAAAAAGATAACTATAATGGAGTAGACAATACACTAATTCAGGGACAGGGGGTGGTAAAGTCTGTTCATTTTTTTTTCTTCTAATGAATAATCAACAGATTATTTATTAGAAAAAAATGAAGAGACTGTGTTAACCCCCTGAATTAGTCTCTTGTTTTGGTCTCCTCCATAGTTATCTTTTTCACTGTTTTGGTAGAATATAAAAAAAAACATCACAAGTATAGCACATACTGGGAGTTTTCCAGAGCTGGAATCTGCAATGTTATTAGCTGCAGAACCTTATAACCAGCCCCCATATTACTGTGCAGAGGACTTTGGGGCCTAGTTATCAAGCCGTCAACCTCAAATACGCTGGAATTCCGCAGCGTATTTGTGGCGAGGCTGATTCGCCTTAGTTATCAAAGGCTCGAGACCGGCAAAAGTAGAATTTTGTGACGTAAGCTTCGATCCGCCGGACTCAGTCCGACACAGATCGATTCTTACGTCACTCCAGGTGTGGCACAATCTCACTACTTTTGCTAGTTATCAAAAAGCTAGCAGGTACGCTCGGCACTTTTCCGGCCCAGCGTACCTGGTTTTCAAAGCGCCAGCCTGGAGGCGGCGGATCCCATAGGAATCAATGGGAGTCTGACCATAGCGAAAGTACAAGTTCGCTGCTGCCCGACATCCCATTGATTTCTATGGGAGATGTCTGCACCTAACACCCTAACATTTACCCCGAGTCTAAACACCACTAATCTGTCCCCCCCTACACCGCCGCAAGTAAATAAAGTTATTACCCCCTAAACCGCCGCTCCCGGAGCCCACTGAAAGCTACTCTATACATATTAACCCCTAAACCGCCACTCCCGGAGCCCACCACAACTATAATAAATGTATTAACCCCTAAACCGCCGCTCCCGGAGCCCACCGCAACTATAATAAATGTATTAACCCCTAAACCGCCGCTCCCGGAGCCCACCGCCACCTACATTACACCTATTAACCCCTATCCTGCCCCCCTATACCGCCGCCCTCTATAATAACGTTATTAACCCCTAAACCTAAGTCTAACACTAACCCTAATGCCCCCTTTACTTAAATATTAATTAAATAAATCTAAATAATATTTCTATTATTAACTAAATTAATCCTATTTAAAACTAAATGCTTACCTGTAAAATAAACCCTAATATAGCTACAATATAAATAATAATTATATTGTAGCTATCTTAGGATTTATTTTTATTTTACAGGCAACTTTCAATTTATTTTAACTAGGTCCAATAGCTATTAAATAGTTATTAACTATTTAATAGCTTACCTAGCTAAAATAAAGAGAAATTTACCTGTAAAATAAAAACTAACCTAAGTTACAATTACACCTAACACTACACTATACTTTAATATATTATTCCTATTTAAAACTAAATACTTACCTATAAAATAAACCCTAAGATAGCTACAATATAATTAATAATTACATTGTAGCTATCTTAAGATTTATATTTATTTTACAGGTAACTTTGTATTTATTTTAGCTAGTTAGAATAGTTATTAAATAGTTATTAACTATTTAATAACTACCTAGCTAAAAGAAATACAAAATTACCTGTAAAATAAATCCTAACCTAAGTTACAATTAAACCTAATACTACACTATCATTAAATTAATTAAATAAACTACCTACAAATAACTACAATTAAATACAATTACATAAACTAACTAAAGTACAAAAAATAAAAAAAGCTAAGTTACAGAAAATAAAAAAATAAGTTACAAACATTTTACAAATATTACAACAATTTTAAGCTACTTACACCTAATCTAAGCCCCCTAATAAAATAACAAACCCCCCCAAAATAAAAAAATGCCCTACCCTATTCTAAATTAAATAAAGTTCAAAGCTCTTTTACCTTACCAGCCCTTAAAAGGGCCATTTGTGGGGCATGCCCCCAAAAGTTCAGCTCTTTTGCCTGTAAATGAAAAATACAACCCCCCCCAACATTAAAACCCACCACCCACATACCCCTAATCTAACCCAAACCCCCTTACAAAAACCTAACACTAATCCCCTGAAGATCATCCTACCTTGAGTCGTCTTCACTCAGACGAGCAGCGATGGAACCCAAGTGGACATCCGGACCGGCAGAAGTGATCATCCAAGGGGCGCTGAAGAAATCCTCCATCCGATGAAGTCATCATCCAGGTGGCGCTGAAGAAGTCTTCGATCCGGGCGATGTCATCTTCCAAGCCGGGTCTTGAATCTTCCTTCCGCCGACGCGGAACCTCCTTCTTCACCGACGGACTACGACGAATGAAGGCTCCTTTAAGGGACGTCATCCAAGATGGCGTCCCCTCAATTCCGATTGGCTGATAGGATTCTATCAGCCAATCAGAATTAAGGTAGGAAAATTCTGATTGGCTGATGGAATCAGCCAATCAGATTGAGCTCGCATTCTATTGGCTGTTCCGATCAGCCAATAGAATGCGAGCTCAATCTGATTGGCTGATTGGATCAGCCAATCGGATTGAACTTGAATCTGATTGGCTGATTCTATCAGCCAATCAGATTTTTCCTACCTTAATTCCGATTGGCTGATAGAATCCTATCAGCCAATCGGAATTGAGGGGACGCCATCTTGGATGACGTCCCTTAAAGGAGCCTTCATTCGTCGTAGTCCGTCGGTGAAGAAGGAGGTTCCACGGCGGCGGAAGGAAGATTCAAGACCCGGCTTGGAAGATGACATCGCCCGGATCGAAGACTTCTTCAGCGCCGCCTGGATGATGATTTCATCGGATGGAAGATTTCTTCAGCGCCCCTTGGATGATCACTTCTGCCGGTCCGGATGTCCACTTGGGTTCCATTGCTGCTCGGCTGAGTGAAGACGACTCAAGGTAGGATGATCTTCAGGGGATTAGTGTTAGGTTTTTGTAAGGGGGTTTGGGTTAGATTAGGGGTATGTGGGTGGTGGGGGGGTTGTATTTTTCATTTACAGGCAAAAGAGCTGAACTTTTGGGGGCATGCCCCCACAAATGGCCCTTTTAAGGGCTGGTAAGGTAAAAGAGCGTTGAACTTTATTTAATTTACAATAGGGTAGGGCATTTTTTTATTTTGGGGGGGTTTGTTATTTTATTAGGGGGCTTAGATTAGATGTAAGTAGCTTAAAATTGTTGTAATATTTGTAAAATGTTTGTAACTTATTTTTTTATTTTCTGTAACTTAGCTTTTTTTATTTTTTGTACTTTAGTTAGTTTATGTAATTGTATTTAATTGTAGTTATTTGTAGGTAGTTTATTTAATTAATTTAATGATAGTGCAGTGTTAGGTTTAATTGTAACTTAAGTTAGGATTTATTTTACAGGTAATTTTGTATTTCTTTTAGCTAGGTAGTTATTAAATAGTTAATAACTATTTAATAACTATTCTAACTAGCTAAAATAAATACAAAGTTACCTGTAAAATAAATATAAATCCTAAGATAGCTACAATATAATTATTATTTATATTGTAGCTATCTTAGGGTTTATTTTACAGGTAAGTATTTAGTTTTAAATAGGAATAATATATTAAAGTATAGTGTAGTGTTAGGTGTAATTGTAACTTAGGTTAGTTTTTATTTTACAGGTAAATTTCTCTTTATTTTAGCTAGGTAAGCTATTAAATAGTTAATAACTATTTAATAGCTATTGTACCTAGTTAAAATAAATTGAAAGATGACTGTAAAATAAAAATAAATCCTAAGATAGCTACAATATAATTATTATTTATATTGTAGCTATATTAGGGTTTATTTTAAAGGTAAGTATTTAGTTTTAAATAGGATTAATTTAGTTCATAATATAAATATTATTTAGATTTATTTAATTAATATTTAAGTTAGGGGGGCGTTAGGGTTAGTGTTAGACATCAGTTTAGGGGTTAATAAATTTATTACAGTGGCGGCGTCGTAGTGGGGGGCAGGATAGGGGTTAATAAATTTATTATAGGTGGCGACGGTGTAGGGGGGGCAGGATAGGGGTTAATAAATTTATTATAGGTTGCGGCGGGTTCAGGGAGCGGCGGTTTAGGGGTTAAACTATTTATTTAGTTGCGGCGAGGTGCGGGATCAGCAGGATAGGGGTTAATAATTTTATTATAGAGGGCGACGGTATAGAGGGGGCAGGATAGGGGTTACTAGGTATATTGTAGGTGGCGGTGGGCTCCGGGAGCGGCGGTTTAGGGGTTAATACATTTATAAGAGTTGCGGCAGGGTCTAGGAGCGGCGGTTTAGGGGTTAGTAACTTTATTGAGTTGCGGGAGGCTCCGGGGGCGCCGGTATAGGGGGTAGAACAGTGCAGTTTAGTGTGGGTGCTTAGTGACAGGCTAGCAATAAAGCTGTGAAAAAGCCGAAGAGCAGCGAGATCGGATGAGTGATAACTGTCACAGTTCGCTGCTCATCGCCCCGCAGCTTTTTGACAGCTTTATTTGATAACTTAGGTGAACGTATTCAAGGTCCGCGGCGGCGAAGGTAGGCGAGCTTAGGCGGATGTATTGGGCCGGCGAAGCCAGAAAAGTAGACGGCTTGATAACTACCCCCCTTTGCCCCCTCATTCACTGTCACTGGTAGTACAGCTCTCCTTCACTTTCTTTTTTTAATTTGTATTCTGGAGTGGTGCAAATATGTTTTCTGGAGGTATGAATCATTAGTGCATCTTTGTCTTTGTGTTAGTGTTTCTGTGTGTCTGTGATAATGGGTGTCTATGTTAGTGTCTCTTTGTTTCTGTGTTGGGTGTCTGTGTGTCTCTGTGTTTGTGTTAGTGTCTGTCTATGTTAGTGTCTATGTTTGCGTGCGTGTTAGGTTTAGGTGCAATTTTAAATATATCTGTGTGTGTGTGTATATATATATATATATATATATATATATATATATATTTGTTATGCAGCACTACCAATAATCATTGTTTGATTTGCTATGCAGTGCTACCACTGTTTGATGTGTTATGTGGCGTTACCATTGTTTGATTTTTATGCAGTGCTTCCACTGTCTGATTTGCTATGCATTGCTACTACTGTTTGATATGTTATGCAGAGCTACCACTGTCTGATTTGTTATGCATCTCTACTAATGTTTGATTTGTTATGCTGTGCTACCACTTTTTGATTTGTTATGTAGAGCTACCACTGTTTGATTTGTTGTTCAGCATATCCATTGTTTGATTTGCTATGCTGTGCTACCACTGTTTGATGTGTTATGTTGTGTTACCATTGTTTGAAGAGTACCTTCAAAAACTATCCAATCACTTTAGAACATTTCACATGCACTTTTGATTTGTGATGTGGAAACATTTACAGCATAGTTCTTTTATGAAAATCCTTTGATCACCTTTCCCTCAAAAAAAAAAAATTTGGAACCATTTGGTGTTAACAGATGAAGATCACTAACCTGATTAAAAAACATACATTACTAAGATGTTTCTAGAGAAATTAATCAATGATTTGATGATAACTTTAACTGTGTACATAACCTGAGGAGCAAATGTCTGTAGGTTATGTGCATTTCACAGTCTACTAGAGTTTTCCTCTAACTAAGCTTGTATTTTATTTTTAACAATCCACATACTTTTTTTCTATTATTGCTGGACAAGCAAGGGAGTGTTTAGCAAAGTCAGCTTTTACTGTCAATTTTTAACATTAGAAGAAAAGATAAGCTACAGCATGCCACCACTGTATTCTGGAGTGGTGCAAATATGTTTTCTGGAGGTATGAATCATGCTTCACTACCTGGCAGCCTGATGGAAGGATCTGGGAGTGGAGGATTACAAGTGAACACTACCTACTGAAATGTATAATGCCTACTGTAAAGATTGGTTGAGGAGTAATAATGGTCTTGTGCTGTTTTTAAGGGTTTGGGCTAGGCTCCTTAGTTCCAGTAAAGGGTAATCTTTGTTTTACAAGGTACAAAAACATTTTAGACAATTGGGTGCTTACAAATTTGGGACAACAATTTGCGGAAGGCCTTAAACAAAGTGAGGTCCATGAAGACATGCTTTGACAGGTTTGGTGTTGAGTCCTGCCTCAACCACTTTGAATACGTTTTTGGATGAATTAGAATGCAGATTGTGTCTAACATCACACAAAAAGAGTTGCGTTCGGAGTTGAGAGTTAAGGGATAATTTGGATAATTCAGATAATCATATTATAGGTATTTTACTAAAGAAGAAAATAAACAATGTTTAATATATATATAAACATACACATTAATTCATAAAAATATATGTTGTGGCCACAACTTAAATAATTACATAAAACATAATATCTTATTCACAAACAGGAATGTATAAGATATTTACTCAGTTCTTAAAAATATATGTTCACAAGGTGTATTTAGAATTTAATAGACCTATCAAATCATAATAACAATATTTCTATTGACAGTCTTATTTAACATTATTGATAAAATTATCCTATTAGCTTTCCTTTCTTGGATCCGTAGTGTTATTCTATGAAACACTGCTTTATAAGAATATAGATACTAACTTGAATGTGTTCCGTATTTTAAAAAAACTTGATTGCTAGGAAAAACTTCATTAGATCTCCTTGGATGGACCAACTTAAAATAGAATTTTCCAAAAAGTGTGTCAATTAAAAGGACATGAAACCCAAAAATCTTCTTTCATTATTCAGATAAAGCATACAATTTTAAGCAACTTTCTAATTTACTTTTTTTCTTTTTAAATATATGTTTTATTGAACATTTTTTAAGAAAGGTTACAACATCATCAAATAAAGCTGACATAATGTGTCTGCAAGGTACAAAAACATTTGATTATTTTGACAGAATTACAAATGATTAGATTTGGTACAACAAGCAAAATAATTGGATGAATTAAACATTACATTCATAGTACTGCTTAAAAAAACACATTTGTCATTAAACATCAATTGTGGCAATTCTCATATCTAGAGGGGGTATTAATGAATGAACATTAGAAGTAATATGGTTATTAGGTAGTATTGGTGGGTTCTTGTTCCCATATAAATATGACATCCAATAAAAAATCCTGTTTTCCCAGAAAGCTATAGTGATTTTTTTCCAATTTTAAAACCAAATTTACCTTTGATACTCACTGTGAAAGCCTTGGGATTTCCTGTGTTTTCCCATAACCTGGGAATTAATCTTTTTGCATAGTTTAGCATGCAGGAGAATAGTTTTCCTCTGTAGGTGCAGCCTATTTTGGGAATATGGTTCAACAGGACTACTGTGGGATCAAGTGTAATGTCAAGTTTAAGTTTGCTATTTATGTATTCTGAAATCTGGTCCCAGAATGGTTTTAACTTAGGGCATGACCACCAGATTTGTGTCATGTTCCCTATTTCACCAGAATGTCTCCAGCATAGGGGGGGGGATGCTTTAGGAAAAATCTTATGGAGTCTGTGAGGTGTAAGATACCATTGTAATAGAATCATATAGTTTAGTTCTGTTAGCGTTGGGGAGATTGAGGATTTTTTGGTTGAGATGAATGATTGGGACTATTGTGCTTCTGTGTATTCTGTCTGTAACTCATGTTTTATGTAAGACAGTGTAAATATAGGGCATTTTTTGTTTAGTAATTTATAAATGAGAGAAATATGAGATTCAGTTATGGTGTATGTTGTACATATTTTCTCAAAAGATGTGAGAGATCTCAAAAGCTCTGTTTTTTGCTTACTAGACATTATTGAATGTCTGGTTTCAAGGTAGATAAACCATTTGTCAAAAGGTGGTCCTGTCTCCTTGTATAGATCAGATTGGTCTTTGAATAAGCCATTATGCGTTAAAATGTGTATAGAGATATCTGATTGTATATTAGGGGAGTTAAACAAACCCTGTATGAGTTGGAAAGAAGTAAGGATTGTTAAATAAGGGAGATAATGGTGATATGTTAGTTGAAAGATCTCTATGTTATTTGAGTGCAATATCCCAAACATCTACAGTAGCTTTGATTAGCTTGTTGTTATCAATTTGTTGCAGTCGATGTTTCTTTAATAGCCAGGGGAGATTGGATAAATTTGGTATCTTTGCAATCTTGGATTCCATCTGAACCCATGGTTTTGATGAACTGTTATGATTCCATGATACTATATTGGCTAAGTGAGCCGCATAGTAAAAGTTTTTGAGAATTGGTACCTTTAGCCCACCTTCCTCTCTAGTAAAGTGTAGATTTTTTCTTGCTACTCTGGGCTATGAATGATTCCATTTATTTTTGGTGTGTAATAAAAAAATGATGAGGGTATAAAAATGGGTAATGTTTGGAACAAGTAAAGATATTTAGGTATTATCGACATTTTAACCATATTAATGCATCCCTACCAGGATAAATGTCCCTGCTTGTGCCATGTGTCCAATAGTTGACTGATTTCTGTATATAGAGTTGAATTTTTTTATTATATATATCTAGTGGGTTTTCTGGGATATATGTCCTAAGGTATTTAATTGTCTTAACTAAGTCAAATTTTGTGTGGGTGGAGAGGAATTGGATATCTGATTTGTCTAAATTGATGGGCATCAGCACAGATTTGTCTAGATTAATGGAACAATTGGAAACTTGTTTATATTCCTGAAATAAATTTAATAATGAAGGGACTTAGGTTTTTGGATCTTTTATGGTAAATATAATGTCATCAGCAAAATTAAAGATATTTAAATATTTTGACCATATGTGCAGCCTTTAATATCAGGATGGTTTCTGACAAGAGTTGCAAGAACTTCAACTGTAAGAGTGAATAATAAGGGCGAGATTGGGCAACTCTGTCTTGTACCATTTCTAATAGGCAAACTTTTGGATTGGGCGCTATTAGCTACAATTCTAGCTGAAGGGTTTGTGTATAAGGCTTTTATTCTATTAATAAATTTATTAGGAAAATTACATTTTGTCAATGTCGCCTACATAAAATCCCAGTCCACTGTAGTGTGTGTAAAATTCTGGTAGTATTATCCTTTGCTTCATGTCCTTTTACAAAACCTACTTGGTCTGTGTGAATTGTTTGGGGGAGTATGTTATTTAGTCTTATGGCCAAGAGTTTTTGCATACATTTTCATATCTATGTTGATTAGGGGATATTGGCCGGTAATTTTTGGACTTTATCTTCTGACTTCCCTTGGGAGTAATGTTATTGATGCTTCTAATAATGATTTGGAGAACATTAAGCCATTGTCTATGGCTTGGTAAAGTGTCAAAAGTTGTTTACTCAAATGGAATTTAAATAATTGATCAAATTTAAATGTAAGGCTATCTGGACCCGGTGTTTTGCCTGAGGGTAATGTTTTCATAGTATCTAAGACTTCTTGTAAAGTAATTGGTAAATCTATGATTTCTTTGTCATTATTGGAGATTGAGGGGAGTTTTATTTTGGAGAGGTATTTTTGTATTGCTTTGATTTTTTTATAATTGAGTGATACACTGCTGATCCCTGTTTGCAAATTCTATGTGTGTGTTGTATTATCTCTCCCCAGATGTTACATTTATATGCCTCCCAATAATTTACTGCCAAAGTGGCCCGTGGGTCGTTGTGTGTAAAAAATTCATCGGTACATTTGCCTATAGTCTCTACTACTATTGGGTCTGTGAATATACTGTCATTTAGTCTCCAGTTGGTTCTAGATTTAGGCTTGGGTGGTAATATATGTTGGCTATGGTGATGGGCCTACTGTATAATAATCCTACTAATATCAGAATCCTACCATCTTTGCCTCAGTGGCTATCGATTAATTTCAAAGGTATTCCACGTCGTATAGAAATACAGACACCATTTTTCCGGTCCAGTCCTGAACCAAGAAAATGTTGAGCATAGTGTCTAGTGGAAAGTGATGGTTCTTTGTTTTTTTTAAAGTGAGTCTCTTGGGTTAATATAATGTCTATCTTTTTCTTTAAAAAATTATGAAATGTGATAGAACGTTTTTCTGCTGAGAGGAAGCCTTTAACATTTTGTGTTACAATTGTAAACTCTCCAAGGGGGGAGGTAAGGTGTCATTATTGTTCTGTGAGGTTGGTTAAATTTTCTTGTATGTTATTCGATCTAGGAGGTATTTGTTGTGTAGTACCTTACAATATTGTTTTTAGATAATATAAAAAAAGTAAATATAAAAAGAAGGGATGATGTGTTGTGTAAAACAAGTAAATTATATTTCTATGTATATGTGGTGTGTGTCTGTGGTGATATATGTGTATTTTATGTGTGTGAACATTTGAGTATTCACTTGTGTGTAGATAACTAGCGAAAAATGGAAAGATTGAGGGACAAGTCCCAGAAATTGAGGCTTATAACCTATATCAACTTTCATATGTGAAAGGTCATTTGATCTAACTTAAGTGCATGAAGTCGGGAACTTTTTAAATATTAGTTATTCTAACAGATATTTTAAGCATAACAACATTGAACACTTAAACAACCAAATATCTGGGGGAGTTTACCAACTTCAATTTTACTTCTTTCTGCCAATAACCTATTCCAATATAACATTGTAGAGCAGTATAAAACAATATATTGCACACTTATTGGGTGACAGTCTTTATTATTTTAGGACATTGACTGTTTAGTATGGGATTACGGCACCCTATAGTCTTTCTGATGAATGATTAGTCCCATTTTGTTGGGGTGCTGTGGCTAATAAAAGCCATCTAGTGTTCCTTTCTAAGTAACAGCAAAAAACAGAGTAAACCCAGCAAACAAGAAATTGCCTGATCCGGCCAGGTGCACGTCAGTCCGGCTAGTGACCACTAGCCACAATGTAAAGTACAATGTAATGATTCCACAGCACCTTTCAAAGTAAAATGTCCTTTGTGATGTCGCGAATAGTTCGCCGGCGAATAGTTCCCGGCGAACATAGCTTGTTCGTGTTCGCCATGGCGGGCGAACATATGCGATGTTCGATCCGCCCCTATTCGTCATCATTGAGTAATACTTTGACCCTGTACCTCACAGTCAGCAGACACATTCCAGCCAATCAGCAGCAGACCCTCCTACCTCCTGGACAGCATCCATTTTAGATTAATTTGGAAGCTGCTTTCTTAGTGAGAGGAGGGACAGTGTAGCTGCTGCTGATTTAATAGGGAAATTGATAGCTAGGCTAGTGTATTCAGTGTCCACTACAGTCCTGAAGGACTCATCTGATCTCTGCTGTAAGGACAGCATCCCAAAAAGCCCTTTTTAGGGCTAGAACATCAGTCTGTTTTTTTTTTTTCCTGTGTAATCTAATTCCAGTTGCCTGCCTGCCAGCGTGTGTGTCAGACTCACAGCGTATACTGTGCCCACTTGCCCAGTGCCACCACTCATATCTGGTGTAACAGTAGTGTAGATTTAAAAAAACAACACTTTTTTTGACTGTGTTAAATAATAGCAGTCAGTTTCCTTCACACGTGTGCTTTTCAGTGCCTGCCTGCCAGGGCACAGTGTCACCCCAGTGCAACTCATATCTGGTGTAACAGTAGTGTACATTTAAAAAAAAAACAACACTTTTTTGACTGTGTTAAATAATAGCAGTCAGTTTCCTTCACACGTGTGCGTTTCAGTGTCTGCCTGCCAGGGCACAGTGTCACCCCAGTGCAACTCATATCTGGTGTAACAGTAGTGTAGATTTCAAAAAACAAAACCTTTTTTAACTGTGTTAAATAATAGCAGTCAGTTTCCTTCACACGTGTGCGTTTCAGTGCCTGTCTGTCAGGGCACAGTGTCACCCAAGTGCAACTCATATCTGGTGTAACAGTAGTGTAGATTTAAAAAAAACAACACTTTTTTGACTGTGTTAAATAATAGCAGTCAGTTTCCTTCACACATGTGCGTTTCAGTGCCTGCCTGCCAGGGCACAGTGTCACCCCAGTGCAACTCATATCTGGTGTAACAGTAGTGTACATTTAAAAAAAACAACACTTTTTTGACTGTGTTAAATAATAGCAGTCAGTTTCCTTCACACGTGTGCGTTTCAGTGCCTGCCTGCCAGGGCACAGTGTTACCCCAGTGCAACTCATATCTGGTGTAACAGTAGTGTAGATTTTAAAAAAACAACACTTTTTTGACTGTGTTAAATAATAGCAGTCAGTTTCCTTCACATGTGTGCGTTTCAGTGCCTGCCTGCCAGGGCACAGTGTCACCCCAGTGCAACTCATATCTGGTGTAACAGTAGTGTACATTTAAAAAAAACAACACTTTTTTGACTGTGTTAAATAATAGCAGTCAGTTTCCTTCACACGTGTGCGTTTCAGTGCCTGCCTGCCTGCCAGGGCACAGTGTCACCCCAGTGCAACTCATATCTGGTGTAACAGTAGTGTACATTTAAAAAAAAACAAACACTTTTCTGACTGTGTTAAATAATAGCAGTCAGTTTCCTTCACACGTGTGCGTTTCAGTGTCTGCCTGCCAGGGCACAGTGTCACCCCAGTGCAACTCATATCTGGTGTAACAGTAGTGTAGATTTCAAAAAACAAAACCTTTTTTAACTGTGTTAAATAATAGCAGTCAGTTTCCTTCACACGTGTGCGTTTCAGTGCCTGTCTGTCAGGGCACAGTGTCACCCAAGTGCAACTCATATCTGGTGTAACAGTAGTGTAGATTTAAAAAAAACAACACTTTTTTGACTGTGTTAAATAATAGCAGTCAGTTTCCTTCACACATGTGCGTTTCAGTGCCTGCCTGCCAGGGCACAGTGTCACCCCAGTGCAACTCATATCTGGTGTAACAGTAGTGTACATTTAAAAAAAACAACACTTTTTTGACTGTGTTAAATAATAGCAGTCAGTTTCCTTCACACGTGTGCGTTTCAGTGCCTGCCTGCCAGGGCACAGTGTTACCCCAGTGCAACTCATATCTGGTGTAACAGTAGTGTAGATTTTAAAAAAAACAACACTTTTTTGACTGTGTTAAATAATAGCAGTCAGTTTCCTTCACATGTGTGCGTTTCAGTGCCTGCCTGCCAGGGCACAGTGTCACCCCAGTGCAACTCATATCTGGTGTAACAGTAGTGTACATTTAAAAAAAACAACACTTTTTTGACTGTGTTAAATAATAGCAGTCAGTTTCCTTCACACGTGTGCGTTTCAGTGCCTGCCTGCCTGCCAGGGCACAGTGTCACCCCAGTGCAACTCATATCTGGTGTAACAGTAGTGTACATTTAAAAAAAAAAAAAAACACTTTTCTGACTGTGTTAAATAATAGCAGTCAGTTTCCTTCACACGTGTGTGTTTCAGTGCCTGCCTGCCAGGGCACAGTGTTACCCCAGTGCAACTCATATCTGGTGTAACAGTAGTGTAGATTTTAAAAAAACAACACTTTTTTGACTGTGTTAAATAATAGCAGTCAGTTTCCTTCACATGTGTGCGTTTCAGTGCCTGCCTGCCAGGGCACAGTGTCACCCCAGTGGAACTCATATCTGGTGTAACAGTAGTGTACATTTAAAAAAAACCCACTTTTTTGACTGTGTTAAATAATAGCAGTCAGTTTCCTTCACACGTGTGCGTTTCAGTGCCTGCCTGCCAGGGCACAGTGTCACCACAGTGCAACTCATATCTGGTGTAACAGTAGTGTACATTTAAAAAAAACAACACTTTTTTGACTGTGTTAAATAATAGCAGTCAGTTTCCTTCACACGTGTTCATTTCAGTGCCTGCCAGGGCACAGTGTCACACCAGTGCAACTCATATCTGGTGTAACAGTAGTGTACATTTAAAAAAAAAAATACAATTTTGACTGTAATAGATTGAATATCAGTTAGTTGTCTGCAAGCGTGTGTGACAGGCCTACAGCGTCTACTCTGCCAACTTCTGCCAGTGCACAGTGCCACTCATATCTGTTGTAACAGTAGCTTGCACACATAGTACCACTAATCGAAAAAAAAATGACAGGCAGAGGCAGGCCACCCCACAGGGGCCATCGTGTTCGTGGTGCTGTGATTCCCTTTGGCCCTAGAATAATGCCCAGTGTTCAGAGGCCACATACCCCGAACTTTAACAGTTCTGAGGACATAGTTGACTGGCTAACACAGGACACCCAAACTTCTATAGCTTCTGCTCGGAACCTTGACGCACCATCCTCCTCCAGCTTATCTTCGGGCACCTCTCAAGTTACCACTCGCTCGCCTGCCGCCACCACCAACACTAGCACCACAACCGCTTCACTTGATCTGTCAGAGGAGTTATTTACACATCAGTTGGAAGAAATGAGTGATAGTGATGCACAACCATTATTGCCAGAGGATGTAGATAACAGGGATATGTCTCAGTCAGGCAGAATTACACACATGGACGTACGGTGTGATGATGATGATGTTGTACCCGCTTCTGCTTCCTTTATTGAGTTGTCAGATACAAGTGAAGTGGTTGATGATGACGATGCGTCCGTGGATGTCACGTGGGTGCCCACTAGAGGAGAAGAAGAAGAGGGGGAAAGTTCAGATGGGGAGACAGAGAGGAGGAGGATGCAAGGAGCTAGTGGCACAGTCAGACAGCATGCATCGGCACCCGGGTCAGCCAGACAGCACGCCAATCAACGCATGCTGTTGCCACCACCAGAATGCCGTCATCGCAGAGCTCAGCAGTGTGGCATTTTTTTGTTTGTCTGCCTCTGACAACAGCGATGCCATTTGCAACCTGTCCCAAAAGGTAGGCCTTTTGTAACCTAGGTACAACTGCTTTGCGAAGGCACATGATCCCACATCACAAACGCCTATGGGATCAACACATGAGTACAAGCAGCACACAAACTCAAAGCTGCCATCCTCCTCCTGGTCTAGCATCTTTAGCCACGTCAACCACTGCTGTCCTCTTTGCCCCCTCTCAACCATCCGCCACTCCATGTCTCGCCTTGAGCAGTTCCTGCTCATCTGCCCACAGTCAGGTGTCTGTCAAGGACATGTTTGAGTGTATGAAGCGAATGTCACAAAGTCACCCCCTTGCCCGGCATCTGACAGCTGGCTTGACTGAACCCTTAGCCCGCCAGCTTTTACCATACAAGCTGGTGGAGTCTGAGGCATTCAAAAAAATTGTAGCTATTGGGACACCGCAGTGGAAGGTACCAGGCCGAAATTTCTTTGCACAAAAGGCAATCGGCAACCTTTACTCGATTGTGCAAAAGGAAGTAATCGCATGTCTGGCACACAGTGTTGGGGCAAGGGTCCATCTGACCACTGTTAGCTGGTCTGCAAAGCATGGTCAGGGCAGGTATATCACCTACACTGTGCATTGGGTAAACCTGCTGATGGCTGCCAAGCATGGAATGCCTGGCTCTGCAGAGGAGTTGGTGACACCGCCACGACTTGCAGGCAGGCCTGCTGCCACCTCCTCTACTCCTCCTACTCCATCCTCTTCCATAACTTCCTTGTCCTCTTCTGCTGCTGCATCTTGCTCCACATCAACGGCACCCCCCAGCTCCCCAGGTACTATTCCACATCCCGGATACGGCAGTGTCACGCCGTCTTGGGGTTGACTTGCCTGAAAGCAGAGAGTCACACCGCAGCAGCACTCCTGTCCGCCCTGAATGCACAGGTGGATCAGTGGCTGACTACGCACCAACTGGAGATTGGCAAAGTGGTTTCTGACAACGGAAGTAATTTGGTGGCGGCATTGAAATTGGGCAAGTTGACACATGTGCCGTGCATGGCACATGTGTGTAATCTGATTGTACAACACTTTGTGCATAAGTACCCAGGCTTACAGGATGTCCTGAAGCAGGCCAGGAAGGTGTGTGGCCATTTCAGGCGTTCCTACACGGCCATGGCGCACTTGTCAGATATCCAGTGGCGAAACAACCTGCCAGTGAGGCGCTTGATTTGCGTCAGCCCGACACGTTGGAATTCAACACTCCTAATGTTCAACCACATGCTCCAACAAGAAAAAGCTGTTAACGAGTATTTGTATGACCGGGGTGCTAGGACAGCCTCTGGGGAGCTGGGGATTTTTTTGCCACATTACTGGACGCTCAAGCGCAATGCCTGTAGGCTCATGCATCCTTTTGAGGAGGTGACAAACCTAGTCAGTCGCACCGAAGGCACCATCAGTGACATCATACCATTTGTTTTCTTCCTGGAGCGTGCCCTGCGAAGAGTGCTGGATCAGGCCATAGATGAGCGTGAAGAGGAAGGGTTGTGGTCTCCATCACCACCAGAAACAGCCTTATCAGCATCGCTTGCTGGGCCAGCAGCAACGCAGGAAGAGGATTGTGAGGAAGAGGAGTCAGAGGAGGAATGTGGCTTTGAGAAGGAGGAGGAAGACCAAGCACAACAGGCATCCCAGGGTGCTCGTTGTTGTCACCTATCTGGTACCCGTGGTGTTGTACGTGGCTGGGGGGAAGAAGATACCTTCAGTGAGATCAGTGAGGACGAGGAATGGGACATGAGTAGCTCGGCATCCAACCTTGTGCAAATGGGGTCTTTCATGCTGTCGTGCCTGTTGAGGGACACTCGTATAAAAAAGCTGAAGGAGAACGAACTGTACTGGTTGTCCACGCTACTAGACCCCCAGTATAAGCATAAAGTGACTGAAATGTTACCGAATTCCCGCAACTCGGAAAGGATGGAGCAGTTCAAAAATAAATTAAAAAGTATGCTTTACACAGCGTATAAGAGTGATGTCACAGCACAACGGGAATCTAACAGGGGAAGAAATGAAAGTAATAATCCTCCTTCCACGACCACACCGGCAAGGACAGGACGCTTTCCAGATGTGTTGTTGATGGAGGACATGCAGACCTTTTTTTTTTTTTTTTAAATCAACTGTTTTTATTAAAGTTTTCAACAATTTTTCAAACATGGGTACAGAGAAAAAGACCAAATAAACAAAAGAAAGAATAGGAAAATAAAGAAAATAAAAAATTATAAATGCAAATAAATACAAACATGTCATGTCTCATTATACATCGTGTTGGTGACACAAAAGAACAGAGAGAAAAAGCAATTACCACCACTAATATCGGTCTCTAATTCAGCAAGTGTTCGTCTCTAATTGCCTATGATTTTCCGTCACTTCTTATCTAATATGACGGGGGTAATTCCCTTTGTGATTTAGTCTATTTCAAGTAAGCACAGTTTTCCCGTGTTAGTTAGTCCTGTACTTTATAATGAACATTTACCCTGATCATGCGGACCTTTTTAACTCCTATGCATCGCCACAGCCCTTCGGGATCCAGCCTCAGAGAACGACTCAACCGACAGGTAGCAGACTACCTCGCATTAACTGCAGATCTCGACACTCTGAGGAGCGATGAACCCCTTGACTACTGGGTGTGCAGGCTTGACCTGTGGCCTGAGCTATCCCAATTTGCAATCAAACTTCTGGCCTGCCCCGCTTCAAGTGTCCTGTCAGAAAGGACCTTCAGTGCAGCAGGAGGTATTGTCACTGAGAAGAGAAGTCGCCTAGGTCAAAAAAGTCTTGTTTATATCACCTTTATTAAAATGAATGAGGGATGGATCCCGAAGGGACTGACATTGGGCGATACATTTTAGTAAAAAAGGCCTGATGAGATGAGCGGCCTTGGGCTAAAAATGGTCCACACGCTGCTTTAGTTTATCTTCAAATGCCGGATGACTTGCGTGACTTATCCGCCAACAACTAGGGTTCAAGCCGCAATGTTTTAGGGCACTTTCTAACTGTCAAACAAACATCAATTTTTCTGGCCCCTGCTACAGCAGCGGCTGCAACAATACCTAATTTTTCAGGTATGTGTACATGCCTAATTTTTCTGGCCTCTGGTGCTGCACTGTGGCTTCAAAACCCAAACCAAAAAAAAGGCACATAACAGGGATTAAACTGCTAAGAATAGTACTACTTAACACACCACTCATATCTGGTGGCACAGTAGATTGCACGCGCAGTGCCCTAAATTTGAAGTAGGAGGACCGACCAAGCATCTTTTTCCATCTCCCGGTTCCTAAAAATTATCTCTGGGTTCCTAAAAACAATGCCATACCTGTACTCGATTGTGCAAAAGGAAGTCATGGCATATGTGGTCTTTCATGCTGTCTTGCCTGTTGACGGTCGGGGACCCTCGTATAAAAAGGCTGAAGGAGGACAACCTGTACTGGGTGTCCAAGCATCTTTTTCCATCTCCAGGTTCCTAAAATCCATGCCATATACACGTCCCCTGATAGGGGACGTAACAGGGATTAAACTGATCAGAATAGTACTAGTTAACACACCACTCCTATCTGGTGGCACAGTAGATTGCACACGGTGCTCTGACAAAATGCAGAAGGACATTTGGCAGATGGACATTTGGCCGACAGGCATAAAGCTAAAGAATGTTCCGATATCGGCCGAGGGCAGATACACAGAGTGCTCTGTGCTAATCAGAACCTCAGGCGCCGCAACTGCCTCTGGGAACCTTACCATGGGTCACAGACCGTCTGTCTTGTAATTCTCCGTCTGGGAAATTGTCTATCAAATCTATCTATTTATCTATCAAATCTATCTATCTATCTATCTATCTATCGTATCTATCATCAAATGTATCTATTGCATCTATTGATCTATGGGGAGTTTGCGGTTGTGCAAAAGGACTGTTTGCAGTTGTTTGCGGTGCGTTAAACGGGGAGTTTGGTCTGTCACTGTGAAGGGGGTGTAACCCTTACACTACATGAATGATACATCATACCTGATGTTTTAAAGCACGTTATTCCAAACAATTTAGGAATTTTAGGTGATTTATGCCCTTTATGGATTAAAAACAGACTCTGCATCAACTATGTAATTTTCCATGGGAGTTTTGCCATGGATCCCCCTCCGGCATGCCACAGTCCAGGTGTTAGTCTCCTTGAAACAACTTTTCCATCACTTTTGTGGCCAGAAAGAGTCCCTGTGGGTTTTAAAATTTGCCTGCCTATTGAAGTCAATGGCGGTTTGCCAGGTTCGCTTCATCACTAGTGACTACCCACAGCTCCATTGAGTTTGTTTAGTTCCGTTAAAATGTTAAGTTTAGTATGAATGTTTCTGGTAACATATAGTTTGGATAAATAGATATCTGTTTAAAATGTTTAAATGATGAGCTCTTCGACCTGCACAGACTAATAGTGCAGTGTTCATTAGTATGGACAAAACAAAAAAAATGTCAATGGTTGGACAATTTTTCCTATTTTCATTGTGGAAAACAAACACAACGTGATGGACGTTAGGGGTCCATGGAGAAAGGATTCATTATCTTTATCTTATCGATTTTGCAAATGTCATGTATGACAGATCTCAGTCCATCTCTGTACACATTGTATACAACTGTTTGACATGTCAAAAATAAATGTTTAAAAAAAAAAAAAAGAATACAGTAAATAGATTGTTACGTCTGCTATGCTTATTTGTACTTCATGGTCTAAGTTCGGTATTATTGTTTTTTCTGAATAGTAACCGTCTTCATGATACAAAGTATATAAAAAGTATATATAAAGGGATTTTTAAATAAACCCAAAACATAGACAATGAATAAGGAAATGGGTTGCTTTATTAATGCTGTCTTTCTAATAATCAAGTTGAACAGATTTAGCCAATTAATGATTAGGAGCGGGTTATAAAAAGACCTATGACAACATACCCAGTTAACTGTGAATATGGGTTAATACCGAAACACATGTTGATACTTTTATTAAAATAAATTGTTTTGGAGATAGAGCCGTTCTGGGTTTCTACTTTTTTGTGTGAATCTTCTGGATGGTACCACCGGGCTCTCTCACAAAAACTGAGACAGTGAACACTTACCCGGAAGTGATTTACCTATGATACGGAAGGTGCAGGAACAGGGGATTGTGTAGTGGAGATGGCGTGCTGTCGCTAACCGAGAAGTAAAAGTAGTAAAGATTCACATGTGAACTATCGTAAGTGATTTTCTCTGTTTCTTTTTAATTTTGTGGTCTGTTATTGCCTTACCTTACCTGAGGGTGACTATTTGTTAAAAGGACTGCTAGTGCTGACATGCTGTTTGCTGTTATAGTAGTGGAAGACCTTCACACAGCCGATACAATGGAACACTAACCAATGAAGCTAATGTAACCATCAGAGGTCCGGTAAGGCTAGACTTAATTGACACACTTTTTGGGAAATTCTATCCTAAGTTAGTAAACATCCAAGGAGCTCTAATGAAGTTTTTACCAAGTAATCAAGTTCTTCTAAAATACGGAACACATTCACGTTCGAATTGGCACAGTTTTAAGGAACTGTATTTTTATAAAGCAGTGTTACAGAGGATAAGAAGAAGTGACACTAATAGGATAATTGTATCTATAATTTTAAATAAGACTTAGTAGAAATATTCTTATTAAAATTTGACAGGTCTATTAAATCCTAAATACACCTTGTGCACATATGTTTTTAAGAACTGAAACATCACTGTGAATAGATTATGGTTTATGTAATTTTTTTAAGTTGTGACCACATAATATATATTTTATGAATGATGTGTATGTTTATATATATTGAATATTATTATTTTTCTTCTTTGGTAAAAGACCTATGATATGATTATCTGAATTATCTCTTAGCTCTCAACTAGTTTTATGGTTAACATTATACAGTGTGTGGGAGATTTACAGTGTTTTTTGAGTGTGCTTAAAGGGATAGTGTCATATAAGAGTTAAAGGGACAGTCTACACCAGAATTTTTATTGTTTTAAAAGATAGATAATCCCTATATTACCCATTTCCCAGTTTTGCATAACCAACACAGTTATAATAATATACTTTTAACCTCTGTGATTATCTTGTATCTAAGCCTCTGAAAACTGCCCCTTTTTTCAGTTCTTTTGACAGACTTGCAGTCTAGCCAATCAGTGCCTGCTCCCAGATAACTTCACGTGCACAAGCACAGTGTTATCTATATGAAATATGTGAACTTACACCCTCTAGTGGTGAAAAACTGTTAAAATGCAATCTGAAAGAGGTGGGCTTCAAGGTCTAAGAAATTAGCATATGAACCTCCTAGGTTAAGCTTTCAACTAAGAATACCAAGAGAACAAAGCAAAATTGGTGATAAAAGTAAATTGGAAAATTGTTTAAAATCACATGATCTATCTGAATCATGAAAGTTTATTTTGGCCTAGACTGTCCCTTTAAGGGTCAACTTTTTTTTTCTTGTCTAACACCAGTGCCTGACCTCACTAATGCTCTTTTATTGAAAGGGCCCAAATTTTCACAGACACACTCTAAAATCATTTGGAAAGCCATCACAGAAGAATGGTGGCTTTTATAGCTACAAGGTTACTGCCAACTCTAAATATGCATAATATTGACATTATCCCCTGCCTCCCTCTAGTCATGGGTGCTGCCATGTTGAAATATATAGTTCATTACATTCCAGTGATGACCTGTGTGCACATGTGCAGCAACTCTCCTTCAAATACCTTCAGTGTAACCTAGATTCCATAATGGCAACATCCATTAAATGCATTTAGGGCTAGATTACAAGTGGAGCGGTATTTTGCATTTTTGCTATAGCGGAAACTCTGCTAGGATTTTCATTCTTGTGCTAGTCGTGTTGCGCTGGTATTAGAAGTTGAAAGTAAAACTTTTTTTTCTCCAGCAATGACCCGACTTGTGCAAACAGTCGAAAATCGCAATCTCCTTTACGCATGCCCCATAGAAGTCAAAGGAGAACAAAAGTTGAAAAAGCACCCCACTATCTCGAGCAAACACCATAACGTATTCGCAAAATCAATAGCCCGACATGAAATTATGAATATTTCATTTTTCAATGTTATTTACATAACGGAATATGTTCTATTTATTCATAAATAAATATTTCTACATATATCTGATGGTTTTTAAAAATATATATATATGTATACCTATATATATATATATATCCTCTGAAGAAGTTAGCACAGACGCTCACGAAATGTGTAAGGTCACGTGACGCTCATTCGTGACATCACTTGCGGTTCTGTCCGACCAGCCACACAGCATTTTCACTTGTAGCATTTCCAGCTACGTTACATCAACCTACCTACCTCATTTTAAAGCTAAGTATTTATACTTATATTTATACTACTATTTAAACTCAGCAACCATTTTAACAGTTTTAATTATATATTTTAACAGTTTTGTTTTTAAACTATCTAAAAATAAAGTATTGTTTTTATCGACCCTAGCTCTAGATTAAACTGACAACCCTCATTCAACAAATGCTCCTTACAATATACACTGAGCATTTTGGGGGTTTCCGACAAAACTCTAAGACTGATTGTTAAGGACAAATCATTCAAAACCTATTACCATATAGGAATGGAGGATTATTACTGTAAAAAAGAAATAGGATTGTATTTCATTTTTCACAGAAATATATATTTAGTTTTCCCACATCTTGTCCACATCAAATTTCATATGTGGATTCATATGCTGACACCGGTCTCTGGAAGCGCTAATAATAACCACCTGTCCAGTCCTTTTTTTTTAACAAAACTTTCTCACTACAGTGAAAGTGAGAGCCCTTTTGTTAGCAGCAGCCTGAACCAGTTAAAAGCATATATTTTAGATTAAGAGATATTTTTTGGCGCTATTCTACAACCACTCTCTTTGATATAAAATATATTTATTATTTAATAGATAATTAATAATTATTTAATAGATAATTGGAATGTGAAATATTTACAGTAAATACATAGTTAAAAAGTTTATTAAATATAAATATTGCATAAATATGCTTTTACATGTTTTCTTCTACTTAAAGGGACACTGTACCCAAAAAAATTCTTTCGTGATTCAGATTGAGCATGAAATTTTAAGCAACTTTCTAATTTACTCCTATTATCAAATTTTCTTCATTCTCTTGGTATCTTTATTTGAAATGCAAGAATGTAAGTTTAGATGCCGGCCCATTTTTGGTGAACAACCTGGGTTGTCCTTGCTGATTGGTGGATAAATTCATCCACCAATAAAAAAGTGCTGCCCAGAGTACTGAAACCAAAAAAAGCTTAGATGCCTTCTTTTTCAAATAATGATAGCAAGAGAACGAAGAAAAATTGATAATAGGAGTAAATTAGAAAGTTGCTTAAAATTGCATGCTCTTTCTGAATTACAAAAGAAAAAAATTGTATACAGTGTCCCTTTAACAGGAAAAGGCTCCAATGCTCATATATACTGTGTGTATATATATATATTATGTATATATGTTTTATATGTGCATACATGTCTATAAATACATATAGCCACATATAAATACATTAATTAATATATATATATATATATATATATATATATATATATAAATTAGAGTCAATGGGAAAGTGCCTTTCCCATTGACTCTAATTTATCTACATTTACCTGAATGTGCACCCTACCTATACTTACATTGCTGAATTGAACTGATTTGATATATTGTACTACAACTGTCTGGATCTTACAAAAAACGGATTTCTTGGAAAAGGTTTTTAATCTTCTATTTTTTCCTTTCCCCTACCTTACATGAATATGGAGGACTACCCAGATTTGGCAATCTTACCGGAGACTACCTCAGCTATCCCTGATGGAGATGGAGTGAACACAGATACATTTGTATATACAGATGAAGACGTGAGCAGGATTCTTGTTGCAGCAGACCTGAGTGAGTTGAGGGGTGAAACCCCAATCAATGTATATCACAAATTGCTCAATTTGAGAAAGAGGCTAACTGATTTTCACTTACATGCAGTTTATCTCTCTAATTATCACAGAAATAGACAAATCCCTAGGGGTTTCAGGTTGAAAAATGTTCCTACTATTGGTCGCTCCAATCCTGAGTTTTGTCGCAGGTGGTGCTCTATTCTAAACAAATGTTCCTATGATCTTATATTATTGGTCATAGAAGAAGTGACCAGATTAGAGAATAAGATGAAAATGGAGATTGATGCTATTAAATCAAACAGTTTAGAGATCATGACCGGCGACGAAACTCAGGATTGGGTCACTAAATTGGAAACACAAGTTAAAAAATACAAAAATGATCTTGTGAGTTTTAAAAACAGAAAATTAACATCTGTTGAAAGTGATTATAGAGGGAAACGTGTGTACAGATGGCTGTATGGCAAAGATCAGGATACATTCCGTGGCAGACGCAGATTCAATAGGACTAGAAATACACTTGGTACCATTGATACTAGTGGTGGGGACTCATCTGAGGGTGACACTAATGAAGATAAACAGGATAGACAAGCACTAGGGTCAAGTACGGCTTCTTTTTCTGGGGTTATGACCAGAGCAGCCGCAAAACCACCACTAGGATCAAATGTAAGAAAAGACACAAGAGAACCCACATTAGACGGGGGGGGGGGCAACAAAAAAGCGAAACCCAAAGAAAAAATAGACATTGTGTTTAACCTCAGTGACCGCTGTCTTACTGAGGCTGAACATAGTGTATTAAACCGTGGTCTCTCATTTGTACCGACCCCCAAATGTGACAAATTTGACAAAATTGTAGATGCACATAGTCTACAGAGGAAGTTAAAACTAAAAGTTTTTTTAAGGATAAAGAAATAACTACCTATGATGAATCTACTTTTAAGCCTAAATCTACTTTTGAACTGGCCACCACTCACCCAACTATCAAAGGTTACACACGTATGATCTGTCATGACATTGATATGGATCAGGATACATCAGGCTTCTCTAATTTATCCTCTGATGAATATAGGGCCATAAAGGATTTGAGTGATGACAAGTCAATTATCATAAGACCTGCAGATAAAGGGGGAGGGATTGTCCTTATGAACTACCATGATTACCGACAGGAGGCTCAACGCCAATTAGCTGACAATAAAGTTTATATACGTCTGAAGGGTAATCCCACAATTACATTTAAGAAGCAAATTGATCAGTCCCTGAGATCTGCAAGGGAGGCATGTGTCTTGAGTGACAAGGAATATGATTTCCCATAGTCCCAGTACTTTATCTGTTACCTAAAGTCCATAAAACACTTGACCAACCCCCTGGCAGACCTATCGTGTCTGCCAGGGGTTCATTGTTTTCTAATATAGCCAAATACATTGACCATCACCTCAAACCAATAGTCAAGGACACATTCGCTTATTTACAGGATTCCCCTAGTCTAATCAAAATTTTGAGGGCTTTTGATTCCCTACAAGCTGATGACATCCTAGTCACCATGGACGTGGATAGCCTGTACACCTCCATCCCTCATGCAGGGGGTGTGCAGGCTGTCAGGTCCATGGTGGTGGGATCCCATCTGTACAAGGGACCTCCCATTGAGTTTCTGTTAGACCTTTTACAGATCTGTTTGGAAAAGAATTATTTTAAATTTGAAAGGGACTTCTACTTGCAGATCTCGGGGACCGCCATGGGATCAAATATGGCCCCCACATACGCTAACCTAACATGTCCTGGTATGAGCATTTTTTAATGCGACCCCAGGACATAGTAGAGGTGGTGTATTATACAAGATATATCGATAACGTCTTTTTGATTTGGCGTGGGACCCCGGAAACCCTGATATCTTGGGGAAATGGCCAAAATAGTCTATCTAGCCCAATCAAATTTAAACTTGAGTATGACATTGATAAAGTACACTTTTTGGACCTTAATATTTTTAAGGTAATTGATAAGGAGGTATGTAGGTTTGGCACGTCCCTCTACACCAAGCCTACTGACCGCAATTCTCTATTAGATGCACGGAGCTATCATCCCACACACCAGAAGAAAGGGATAGTAGCCTCCCAGCTCACTCGGGTTCTGCGCAACAACACTGAGGCACAAAATAGAACAACACAACTAAATGAGATGTCAGATAAATTGATTGTACGTGGATATGATAGAAAGATGGTTATGGACATTAAGGAAGAAGCCATAAAACGATTTGAGGACAACGTGATCAGAACAAAAGACATAAACAATTCAGAGGAGAAGATCAACTTTATAACTACATTTGATCCAATGCATCAAAAAGTTGCTGGAGCAATTTCTAAACATTGGGATTTGGTGCACTCAGACAAGTCTTTACCATTCGTGAAACAACAACATCCTAGAATGGTATACTGAAGAGCAAAAAACTTGCGGGACTTGCTAGTGAAAACGGATCCAACTAGGTGCTATGAGAATGCTACTTGGCTGAAATCCAACAAAAAAGGCTGCTTTAAATGTGGTGACTGTGTCACATGTGACAGCATGCTTAAAGGTGACACTTTCCAGCACCCACATACTAACAAGCACTATAAAATCAAACATAGACTTTCATGCATGAGTACCCATGTGATTTACATGCTGATTTGCCCCTGTTCCCTTGTCTATATAGGGAAAACGGTCACTACATTTCGGGAGCGTATGGCCAATCATCGCTGTGCGATCAGGGAAGCCATCAAAAATGGCGACTCTGATCAGCCAGTAGCACGCCATTTCGCCAGACATAAACATGGTGTATCAAGTTTAAAAACCATGCTGATTGACCAAGTACCACCGTTGACAAGGGGAGGTGACAGGGGCAATCGACTTCTAAGAATGGAGACAAGATGGATTTACACTTTGGATACCATAGCACCTAGGGGATTAAACACTATGCTGGATTTCTCGCCATTTTATATTGCGAGTTGATCTCACCTCTCTATATGGATTATAACTGTTCATCCTATCTTAAATCTTAAATCATATCCATTTTCAATTACTTTTAAAATATGACTTTTTATCATTTTTAGTCCATAAGTCCTCAGGTACTTTCTGCCATATTCCAGGAGACACTGAGAATACACAGATTGACTGGTTGTGGACATGTATGTATATATTGTTTATTATCCAAGATCTGGGATGGTTGATGATGATTTTTTTTTTCCCATCTCTCATATATTTGATCATTGATGGTAATGTGGTATCGCATATATGTCCACCATCAGCTAAACAAACTTAGTGTATAATTAAAAAGTTATTGTATGTCCACCATTATCATGTTTTTATATTACAGTCGGTCACCTATGATCGACTACCTTTGTTGTTTTTAATATGTTGGCATTCTGATTTGTGGCTCACTGCAGTATTCTATGGCACTTTATGGCATTGACAAGAAGATTTTTTGCGGTGTTCAAGTTGAGTACTTGTATTCTATTTGATTGACACTTCCTCATTGTCTGTGTTTATCGTAAGACAACAAACAGTTGTCACCATGGTAACCGGCGTCACCACGTGGTTCACGTAGATGACGTAATTTCTGGTCACATGACTTCCGGTTCTGCACCATGCAAGCCGCGGTTGCGGCTTGGCGCCATCAGAAGCCAATGGGGTATTTAAGGTGATGGGGTATTGTATGTGTTATACTGCTTTTTGTATATTCAAACTGTTTGTATCATGCATTTGAGAAAGGGGGTGTAATGCCTCCGAAACGTCATGCATTCTTAACTTAAACTATTAAATGTTATATTTTACTTTGAACCAGTGAGTGCCTTTTTTCTATACGCATATACAGGGAGTGCAGAATTATTAGGCAAATGAGTATTTTGACCACATCATCCTCTTTATGCATGTTGTCTTACTCCAAGCTGTATAGGCTCGAAAGCCTACTACCAATTAAGCATATTAGGTGATGTGCATCTCTGTAAGGAGAAGGGGTGTGGTCTAATGACATCAACACCCTATATCAGGTGTGCATAATTATTAGGCAACTTCCTTTCCTTTGGCAAAATGGGTCAAAAGAAGGACTTGACAGGCTCAGAAAAGTTAAAAATAGTGAGATATCTTGCAGAGGGATGAAGCACTCTTAAAATTGCAAAGCTTCTGAAGCGTGATCATCGAACAATCAAGCGTTTCATTCAAAATAGTCAACAGGGTCGCAAGAAGCGCGTGGAAAAACCAAGGCGCAAAATAACTGCCCATGAACTGAGAAAAGTCAAGCGTGCAGCTGCCAAGATGTCACTTGCCACCAGTTTGGCCATATTTCAGAGCTGCAACATCACTGGAGTGCCCAAAAGCACAAGGTGTGCAATACTCAGAGACATGGCCAAGGTAAGAAAGGCTGAAAGACGACCACCACTGAACAAGACACACAAGCTGAAACGTCAAGATTGGGCCAAGAAATATCTCAAGACTGATTTTTCTAAGGTTTTATGGACTGATGAAATGAGAGTGAGTCTTGATGGGCCAGATAGATGGGCCCGTGGCTGGATTGGCAAAGGGCAGAGAGCTCCAGTCCGTCTCAGACGCCAGCAAGGTGGAGGTGGAGTACTGGTTTGGGCTGGTATCATCAAAGATGAGCTTGTGGGGCCTTTTCGGGTTGAGGATGGAGTCAAGCTCAACTCCCAGTCCTACTGCCAGTTTCTGGAAGACACCTTCTTCAAGCAGTGGTACAGGAAGAAGTCTGCATCCTTCAAGAAAAACATGATTTTCATGCAGGACAATGCTCCATCACACGCGTCCAAGTACTCCACAGCGTGGCTGGCAAGAAAGGGTATAAAAGAAGAAAATCTAATGACATGGCCTCCTTGTTCACCTGATCTGAACCCCATTGAGAACCTGTGGTCCATCATCAAACGTGAGATTTACAAGGAGGGAAAACAGTACACCTCTCTGAACAGTGTCTGGGAGGCTGTGGTTGCTGCTGCACGCAATGTTGATAGTGAACAGATCAAAACACTGACAGAATCCATGGATGGCAGGCTTGTGAGTGTCCTTGCAAAGAAAGGTGGCTATATTGGTCATTGATTTGTTTTTGTTTTGTTTTTGAATGTCAGAAATGTATATTTGTGAATGTTGAGATGTTATATTGGTTTCACTGGTAAAAAATAAATAATTGAAATGGGTATATATTTGTTTTTTGTTAAGTTGCCTAATAATTATACACAGTAATAGTCACCTGCACACACAGATATCCCCCTAAATTAGCTATAACTAAAAACAAACTAAAAACTACTTCCAAAACTATTCAGCTTTGATATTAATGAATTTTTTGGGTTCATTGAGAACATGGTTGTTGTTCAATAATAAAATTAATCCTCAAAAATACAACTTGCCTAATAATTCTGCACTCCCTGTATATATATATATATATATATATATATATATATATATATATATATATATATATATACTAGACAAAGTGCACTCCAGATTCTCAAAGAATATAAGCCCTGGGTGCTGTCACAAAAGTGATATAAACAAAAACAAAGAAGCACTCCAAAGGTCTTTCAAAAGAATAGTCACTTTAATAGTATAGACCAGCGGTGGCCAAACTTTGCTCTCCAGAGGTTTTGGAACTACATTTCCGATGATGCTCAGCCAGCCTCTGAAGAGCAAAGTTTGGACACCCCTGGTATAGACTATTAAAGTGACTATTCTTTTGAAAGACCTTTGGAGTGCTTCTCTGTTTTTGTTTTTATATATATATATATATATATATATATATATATATATATATATACATATATATATATATATGTAATTCTTTTTTCTATGGATTGAATAAATTTACAAATTTTTCACAAGACCAATGAGTGCCTACGTTTTTGGAAGAATTGTGCATCATGTTTTGTAGTGCACCTTGGCATATAATGTTTAGACATGCATATGTATGTATCTCAATGTTAAAGTCCTTTGGCAGCTTTTTTTTCTAACACCCAGAATCTCATATCTTTGGGCCCTTATAATTTTTGTGTACAATATTTTTCTTAAATCATTTTTATTAGACAGTGTTATTATTAGTTTAACTGTACTTTGTTACGTATTTTTGATGTGTTTTGTGAGAACAACTTGTAATATGAGCTCAATTGAAACAGTGAGCCAATGTTTGTGAAAACCCTTGTGCAATTGTTTGTGCTCAACTTGTTATCTATCCCTTAAGGGCCATAATACCCAAATGTTGAAACACTTGAAAGTGATGCAGCATAGCTGTAAAAAACTGACTAGAAAATATTACCTGAACATCTCTATGTAAAAAGAAAGATATTTTACCACAAAAGTTTCTGTAGCCACATCCCATTGTAAAGGACTTCTAAGCAGCAAATCAGTATGTCTGTCCCGGGACAGCTTAGGGGTTGAGCCTTGTGCACTCTTATGTTATTTCCCTATTCAGTGTAAGGAAGTTTACCATGAAATCTCATGAGAGTTAAGTCAAATCTCATGAGATCACAGTAAAAGAGTTCATGACCTCAGCACTGTTGATGCTGATTGGCTGCTGTTCATTTCTTCATTTTTTTTTTTTTTTTTTTTACCTGCAGCTGAGCAGCAGCTGAGTATAACTTTTTACACAGAACCTACTCTGCTGAGCTGAGGAGGTTGTGAGGTAAAATATCTTCCTTTTTTACATAGAGATGCTCAGGTGATATTTTCCTGTCAGCTGTTTACAGTTATACTGCATCAGTTTCAAGTGATTTAGCATATAAGTATTATGTCCCTTTAGTGTTTAGTTTCTCTTAATGCCCATGGTTTTGGAATGGGATATGCAGCAAGCTCCTGTAGGTGTAATGATTAGGTACCCACATTCTTTTGGTCATATAGTTTATTTATATTTCAAGGGATATTAAACAGTGAAAAAAAAATATGTTATATCAAAGTAAACATAAAAAGAAACAGATTGTGTAAAAAAAAAATAGAAAACAACTTACTTGTTTTCTTGCAAAATGAGAACTTAGAATTTCTATTTGCACCACTACCATCAGGGAGATAAGTTAGGATACATATTTTTAAACTTATCTGCATTCTGCCTCTCCTGAGCATGAGCAAACAGACTTTCTGTCTCTCTAGCATTATCTGAATAGTAAATCAGTTCAAATTAATCTAAAAGATTTATGAGTGCATGCTAGATAAGCTTTCTGTAGAGACCCAACCCTCCTTGTAGGGCTGTGACAGGAAGTAATTGACACTGCTCACATAAAGTAAAAACATAAATAAAAGGTAAAATCCTTTAAAAATGATGAATAATACATAGTGCAAGAATTTCTTTTAAGTATAACCTACTGCTTAGTGTTTTTTATTACAACAATGAAAACGACTGTTTAATATCCATTAAAGAGAGCAGACCATCTCTGCCACATGATGCTTATGCCACAGAGTTGTTTGCTATTATAACAACATTTTCAGGTTTCACTATGCTCAAGATTAAAGCATTGTTACATGTTAATAGGGTGGTCATGCATTGCACAGGCCAACATTTGTATGTACATTGCTCAATAACAATAAAGTGAACATTGAAGTCAAGTATAATATTGATAAAAAATACTGGTTTTCTGCTATTTCTTTCATTACAATGTAGACAATATGATTATAAAAACCATATTTTGACATATATGATCATATGAGTAATGCAACTCTAAGTCTAACTAGTTTAAAGGGACATTAAACACTTTGAGATGGTAATATAAAATGATAAATTGTATATATAAAACAACTCTGCAATACACTTTCATTATTTATTTTGTCCTCTTTGCCTGTAATTCCATTCTGAAATTGTGAGCTTTTCAGTTCCTGTTAGAAATGGAAGTGCACAACACTGTTAAATCCAGCACAACCATTGGCTGCACACTCTAATGACCTATGTATAACTGACCCTAATTGGCCACAGCAGAGAAGGTAACACAAGTTACAACATGGCAGCTTCCAGTGTTTTATAGACACTAAAACTTTAAACTTATTTCCTCACTATTTAAACAACTAATGAAACTTTAAAAAATACATCTACATGTTAGTCATGGACTAATCTTTTCTTTGAATGCCTCATTCTATCTAGCATGTATTTAGTGTTTAATGTCCCTTTAAGTCTGTTGTTCTGTCCATTTGTCTGTATATGTTATTTATACAGTTTCTGATTTCTAACATCAAACTATTATGAACACAATTTCCCACTTCAGAATGTCCTCAGACGGAAGGTTTACAATTTTCATTGCAATCTTGGAATCGTTCCAAGAAGCACTTGTAACATCAGAAGTAATGGAAATTAAACTGATGCTGAGAGGGGATTCAAGAAATTTCAAAGATGCCTACAACATAATGAAATCTTTAAATTTGCAAAAGCAAATCTTCAAAACTGGCATGCATAATTCAACAGTTGTATATTTATTGTGACCAATTTGCAAATGAGAAGAAAACTGTTGTTTTACATAAATTACATCTCTCTATTTAAATAATTACATATATTTTTTTATTTTACATAAATAATGAGGTCTTTTTTTCTTGCAATTATTATTTTTTTTTTAGTAAACTTTAGTTTAAAAGGATTTTTAAATAGAATGCAATTTTTACTTCCTAGATTACCCTTCTGTAAATAAATAAAATCTTGAATCAGAGTAGCAGCATCCAACATGACAATATTCTAGTTATGATTTCCAGAGATTTCCATGATTTCAATAGAGGATACAGTCTGCAAGCTTTTATAGTATAAGTTTGAGTGTGTAGCCACAAGAACTTCTTTTCTAAATCCTCTTTACGGGATGGTACATGAAAAACCTTGTGGACACTCAGTTTAAGGTGAGATTACAAGTGGCGCACTAATGATAGTGTGGAATGCAATAAGCATTACCGCTTGACCGTGCTAACATTAGTGCATGACTTGATATTACAAGTCCATGGTAAGAATGACGCACCAGAGAAGGGTTACCACGACTGATATAACAACCTATACTTTCCATGGATATTGTGACATTGCTAAATAGCGCTCATACATGACATACTTACGTGCCTTAAAGGGACAGTCTAGGCCAAAATAAACTTTCATGATTCAGATAGAGCGTGTAATTTTAAACAATTTTCCAATTTACTTTTATCACCAATTTTGCTTTGTTCTCTTGGTATTCTTAGTTGAAAGCTTAACCTAGGAGGTTCATATGCTAATTTCTTAGACCTTGAAGGCCACCTCTTTTCAGAATGCCATTTTAACAGTTTTTCACCACAAGAGGGTGTTAGTTCATGTATTTCATATAAATAACATTGTGCTCGTGCACGTGAAGTTATCTGGGAGCAGACACTGATTGGCTAGACTGCAAGTCTGTCAAAAGAACTGAAAAAAGGGGCAGTTTGCAGAGGCTTAGATACAAGATAATCTCAGAGGTTAAAAGTATATTAACCCCTTAAGGACCAGCGACATACCCTGTATGTCGCTGGCCTTTTTTTGGGACTTGATTGTTTTAAAGCGCGGTTTTGCCACCAGCGTTGCGACTGCTCTATTCCACAAAGCCTTCTGGAGGGAGGGCATTAATAGCGTGTTCTTGCTAGACTTGTGCTATTATGTCCTGAAAAAACCCTTAACGACCAGTGACATACAGGGTACATTGTGGTCATTAAGGGGTTAATATAACTGTGTTGGTTATGCAAAACTGGGAAATGGGTAATAAAGGGATTATCTAACTTTTTTTTAAAAAAAAATTCTGGTGTAGACTGTCCCTTTAATAGAAATAACTCAGTTCTGCTTGTGTGCTAAACCCAACAGGAGTTATATTAATGGGCATACTGCTTTTTTACAACTTAGAAAACTTCAGAAGTAATTCATATTTTTATTAATAATATTTTTCAATATATTATATGAAATAAACACATAGCACACCCTAATATAACTCCTGTTGGGTCTAGCACACATGCAGAACTTATGTGCAGCTATAGAAATAACTCAGGTGCATTAAAGCCGACTGGAGTAAAATAATTCTTTGTGTGCGTTAAACCCGACATAAGTTCTATTAGGTTGCATTATGTTTTTATTTTATGTGTGTGTAGCCACAAGAACTTCTTTATAAAGGCACGTTTTTCTTAAAATGCAAATATTTAGAACTTATGTGCCTAAATAGAAATAACTCAGTTCTGCATGTGCGTTTAACGAAACAGGAGCTATATTATGGTGTGCAATGTATTTATTTCATATAAAATATTAAAATATTATTTATATGTATTATTAAGTAGTTAAAATGTCTTTATGTTCTATTAGGGTGTGTTATGGATTTATTTTATCTGAAATATTGAAAAATATTAAAGAGATAGTAAAATCAAAATTAAACTTTCATGATTCAGATAAAGCATGCAATTTCAAACTTTCAAAATTACTTCTGTTATCAAATTTGCTTCGTTCTCATGGTATTTTTTATTGAAGAGTAAAACTAGGTAAGCTCATAGGAGCTCAGGAGTGTGCATGTGTCTTTAGTACTCTATGGCAGCAGTGTTTTTCAACATTATTTGTTATAAAATGTTGCAAAACTCTGCTGCCATAAAGTACTAAAGAAATGTGCACACTTCTTCAATAAAATATACCATGGGAAGGAAGCAAATTTGACTGATCAGCAGCAGTTTCCACTCAGGACTAGCATTTTTCTCTGGGTACCATGGGGTTCTTCTAAGTAAACCTCAAAAATAATGTTATATAATTCTGCACATATTATATTAGCCTTATCTTTATAAAACCTAATATTCCCTTTGATTTTTTTTTTAAAAATGACAGTTTTACAGACCCGCTCTCTGTGCTCTTCTGAGCGGTTCTGTTTTTATCACGGAGCGCATCTGGCCAGCTGTATAGTCACAGCCCGGCCCGACCGCGCAATAACACTAAGTGCAGCTCGCTCCTGCTCTGTCTGACAACAGGAGCGATCTGCACTGTGTATAATGGCGCGGTCGGGCCGGGCTGTGACTATACAGATGGCCAGATGCGCTCTGTGATAAAAACAGACCCGCTCAGAAGAGCACAGAGAGCGGGTCTGAAAAACTGTCATTTTTTAAAAAAAATCAAAGGGAATATTAGATTTTATAAAGATAAGGCTAATATAATGTTATATAATTCTGCACTATGTGCAGAATTATATAACATTATTTTTGAGGTTTACTGTCCCTTTAAAAAAAAATATATAGCATCATAAGGTTGTTATTATCACAGCTATGTGCACTAACAAGTTTGGTTGAGTTGAGTTACACTGAAAAAAGATGCCCTCCAAATCAATTGAATATATTAATAGATATTGTGTGTCATCTAGATTTATTTATTTTCTTGGATTTTAAACATGTTTTTGGTTTTATAAATATATTTATAATTGGTTCACTTAATTTATCGTAAAGATTTTTGTATAATCTGAACAAAAAAAAATATATTGTATTTCTATAATTCATGCAGCATTGCAAGAGCAGGGTGATGAGACCCCTTCATGAGGAGGAACCTCAGAGAGAAGAAGACTGGCCCTCCTTTGGAGGATCATTCTTGCAGTTACAGGAGGATGATTGGGAACCCACTTTTGAAATTCAGGTTCAGCCACCTGTCCCCCAACCAGTAGCTAATGTGTCCCCTTTGACTCAGAGAGATGACTACACTATAATTCCCCTGGGAGAAGATACAGCACAGGTCCTTTAACCTCAACCTTTGAACCTCTCCCAACGCACATGGCTTCCCCATCATTTTACACCATCTCCATCACCACCCGCTACTACCCCACTTCCCAGGTTCTTTACTCCCCACCTGGGCTCTACCCCACACTGACACCCCATGCAACACCACCATCACAGGCTACACCACCACAATAAACTGCACCACAAGGGTAAATAGCAGCCAGAGAACAAATAATGCAGTAATGTCTGCTTTTACCACATACACCCACAGAAGTCTCCAGGTGCAGAGGCAGAGGAAAAAGAGCTGAAATCAATGAGACAATAAGCTGACAATATAGCCTGTTGGAAAGACTGGTGTTGTGTCTTGAACAACAGAGGGGCTCCAGCATCACAGAGCAGACATATGAGTCATAACATTAAGGGCTTGGACATTTATCTAATAGAACTCCCTACCCCCCCCCCCAACCTGAAAAAATACACAGACACGAAAGTTGGGTTAAGACTGGTCATGGTCACTTTTATTTAATAATTTAACTTTATTAACTATAGACTTTGCAGAAGTCCATCATCACCAAGTGGCGGCATAAAGAGCAAACTGCTAACCCCAAACACCAAGAGGACAAGGCTGGAGAGGAATATTTATTAAGCGTGCCTTTGCTAGGCCATGCCCATGCGGAGCAGCAAAAGACCCTAGAGAAGCATGGTCAGCAGGCCCGCGGGGTGAAGCACCCCATGGTCAGCACCTAGGGACATACGCTCCACCCATTAGCTCGACCGTCCCCCCTTTTGGGCTTATGCCCTTAGATGAAGCCTTGACCTCCTGCCACAAGAGACTACCTTACAAATTAAGGAAGCTCTTGCCGCCGCAACCCTTAAATTTGAGTAGACAAAGCCCTCCTTATATCAGCTAGGAAAATTCCTAATCCCTCCTCAGACAGGTGAACCCCATCTGGCCTGTACAGATGCCGTTTATCGGCAGACAGGGCCTCGAGCATCACTACAAAACCCCCAGTGGCCATGACCGCTCTGCCCAACTCCCTGTTCACCTTCTTACGCACCCTATACGCTGCTCTAGGTGGGAAATCATGCCAATGGAGCCGGGCCATTATGTTAGACCACCCAATTCTAACTCCCTGAAAATTTGTCGCTAACCACCGAATATCCGACTTCATGGCAGATATGAGATCTAAAGCTGGGGCGGAGCCTAAATAATTACCCCCCACATGTAACAAAAATATCTGATAGACGCCCCATCTGCGCCGGGCCTCTTGAAGCAATTGGGGCAAATCAGACCAACGCAAACCCCTGCATCCAAGCCATCTCAGGGATGCCCGGGAAAGCGGGAATCCTAATTGCTGTCCTTCTGGGAGGAATAGGGCTCTGATGGCAGCCCAATGAATAAAAGAGTGCCCAACTATCCAGACCCTAACAGGACGAATGGCGACACCTAGGATAGATAAAGATAATTATCACATTGAAAACAGTTAGGAACCATAATTTACCAATCGGCACATGGGAAAGAAGGTGGGGGAAGAGGGTGAATGGGGGGGGTTCGGGGAAACAGCCATTCAACTCCCTACCGATGGGCGGATGTACACTTTGTAACGCTGCGATTTCCAGCGCCCCAACCTCTTAATAGCTTCCACGGGCCACCCTAGCGCAGCAGCACTAGTGGCGGCTCCAATCCTAAATGAATGTGGAGCGATCTTTGCCGTATCCAACCCTGCCAAAGTGGCTGCTTTAGACAGGACTCGCTGGAATTGATATCTAGATAAATTAGACCTATCTTTATGTACCAAGAACTGGGCCCCTCCTACTGGCCTAACCTCTATAAAGGACTTCGCAAGTGCCACTGCACAAACCCCCCCCCAACATTTGGGTCGGAAGGGACAGCCATGCCCCCCTTGCTTCCTGGTCAGTCTTGGACCGAGGCACAAAAAGTAAATGGGCCTCATCCGAGACTCTTACCTGCATCACTTGATTCCCTTTACCCTGTGCCCGCTTAGAGGGGGCCACCAGCTCACCTACCCTCAAGGCTCCGAAAAAAGCCAACGCAAATGCTAGGCTGAAAAGCCTAATCTCAAAATCACAGAAGCATACCTGATCCAGGCACCCGATGAGGCCCTGCAAATGCTGTGCCATAATGGGTTCCCTCACGTCCCTCTGACATGGTTCCAGCCTGCCCCAACCTTTCACCACCTGCCGCACCAAGAACGACCCAGAAAAATCCGGCAACCCATACATCTTATTAAAGAATAAGTGAGGAAGTCAGGGATAACAAAAAGACACAAGTGTTACCTGAGGTCCTCTAGGAGGCGCTATAAATGAGAAACTATGATGTAAAGATTATTGCAGAAAAATCTAAACAAATAAAAAGAAACTAAAGTAATAAACATAAGATGTAATATTATAAAATAATGTCTATATGACACGGAGACTATGATTAATTCTCCAGAATACCAAAGCTTACATATTACCACTGGCCCATGTGTGGGAACCAAAAAAATTTCAAGCAAAATCCAGCTACATTCAAAGTCCTTGAGGCTGGAGAGGGTGTATTTGATTGCAGAGAAGGTCCAAGAGGCAGCTCTCTAACAGCATACGGTAATAGGCAATCTGTTATAGAAATACAAGAGATAGAGGCACCTCTATCTCTTGTATTTCTATATCTTATTAAAGAACGTCAAGGCTGCCAGTCTCCCATGCACTCCACCTTTTTTAACACCCATATTCCACAAACTCACCAACCACTCCAACAATAAATCCTGGGAACCGTTAACAAGTGCCACTGACCTGTCGCGACAGAACGCAAGCCACTCCTCCCAATGATGCGAGTAGGATGTCCAAGTTGACGGGGCTAAAGTAGGAAGTCCAAGTTAACGGGGCTAAAGACGCCTGCACTAGGTGCAAAACTGCCTCCCGTTCTCTGCTATCTGCCAAAGAAAAGGGGGGCATGGGCGACCTTTAACTGCTGCCTCCGGCACCAATCTCCTAAACTGCTCCCACTGAAATCTGGATAACGCATCAGCCACCTTGTTCTCAACCCCAGGCACATGCCGTGCATGGAAATCGATATTCAGCACCAAATATTTGAGCACCAAATAGCACAGGTATCGCTCCACAAGGCGGGACGAGGCAGACAATATATTAATGGCAAAGACAACGCTCATATTGTCTGACCAGAAAATTATAGAGCAGTCCTTCAACCTCTCGCCCCATAATTCCACAGCCACTACAATTGGAAACAATTCCAATAACGTCAGCTTTTTCATCATCCCCAATGCCGGCCAGCTACAAGGCCATGGCTCCGCACTCCACTCTCCATTCAAAAACGCCCCATAGCCAAACGCGCCAGTTGCATCGGTGTATAGGTGAAGTGCCCGACTAGACACCGGGCCTTCCCTCCACAGTTGCACATGCCATGCATGGAAATCGATATTCAGCACCAAACATTTGAGCAACAAATAGCGCAGGTATCGCACCACAAGGCGGGACGAGGCAGACAATCTATTAATGGCAAAGACAACGCTCTTATTGTCTGACCAGAAAATTATAGAGTGGTCCTTCAACCTCTTGCCCCATAATTCCACAGCCACTACAATTGTATACAATTCCAATAACGTCAGGTTTTTCGTCATCCCCAATGCCGGCCAGCTACAAGGCCATGGCTCCGCACTCCACTCTCCATTCAGAAACGCCCCATAGCCAAACGCACCAGCTGCATTAGTGTATAGGTGAAGTGCCCAACTGGACACCGGGCCTTCCCTCCACAGTTGCACCCCATTAAATTCCCTCAGGAAACAGTGACAAATGCCCAAATCTTCTCTCATATCTGAAGTGATCCTAATAAACCTACCCTTCTTCTCGCCGCCTTTCAATGGCTCTTCCAGGCGGCAATTAAATATCCGTCCCATGGGAATCACCTTGCCCGCGAAGTTCAGAAACCCAAGCAGGGACTGTAAGCCCTGCAGTGGTATCGAGCGAGCTGCAGCAGCCATCGAAACCGATTCCAGCATGAGTTGCACCTTGTCCTCGGGCAAGCGGCATAGCTGAGCACTAGAATCAATATCAATGCCCAGAAAGGTGAGCCTTGTGCAGGGTCCTTGGGTTTTATCCTCCGCTAGAGGACCCCTAAATTTACTCATCAGCTCCCTCATGATTCCCATTGCCCGAACACATGCCTCTGACCCTGGATTCCCTACCAGCAAAAAATCATCAAGGTAGTACGCAACGGAGCCCCTGCCCATTGCCGTCTCAACTGCCCAATGGAAAAATGTACTAAACATTTTGAAGTACGCACAAGAAACAGAGCAGCCCATCGGCAAACACCTATCAACATAATACTGGCCCTCAAATTTGATGCCCATCAGCCTAAAAGAAGAAGGATGAATGGGAAGCAAGCGAAAAGCAGATTCAATATCTAGCTTCGCCATCAAACACTGATATCCCGCTGTCCTCACCAAGCCAAGTGCCTAATCAAAAGACTGATAGTGAACCGGACTGACTGCCGGATCAATTGCGTCATTCACCAACTGTCCTTTGGGATAAGATAGGTGTTGGATAAGGCTAAATTTACCTGCTTCCTTCTTTGGCCCAACCCCCAAAGGGGATACTGCCAAGTCAGGAATAGGCAACTTGGAGAATGGCCCCGCAATGCGCCCCAAGGCCACCTCCTTTCCCAATTTATCATGGATCACTGAAGGATAGTCATGGTGCCGTGGAGATCCCTGAACCACTGATGACACTGGGGTGATAAACCCGTCCCTAATTCCCATGAACAACGTTGCTGCCGCCTCCCTGTCCGGGTAAGCGTCCAGCCACAACTTAATTGCGGCCAGCTTCAGGGGTGTTGGGCCCCTTGTTTGCAGGAAACCCTCTGCCAAGCCCCTTGGACCCCCCTGTGTCCCTTTTTCTGGAACAGTCGACCCCCGGGTGAGGTGCACTGCAGTACAGACAGACGTGCCGAAAGGAACAGCCGCTCTCTTTGTCGCACTGTTTGTCATTAAACTTCCAGCACTCCCTCCCTTTACGCCGAACACCCTGCAAGATCCACCCCACCGCAAGGAGCGGGGCTTCTGGCTGAGCCAGAGGCTGCTCAGGACCCAGCCTTGCCCAGAGGTGCATGTCCATAGCCCCGTATTTTAACACAGGGTTACCGGACAGCTTGTGACAGAACTCCATATCATAGCTACACCACAAACCTTCCCCGTACCTGGCACGGACATAATCTATCATGTCCATGTATTTTATAATGTCTATGGCCCTCTCAGGGTGCTGCTCAATATAGCAAGAGGCCAAGACCCTAAAACATTGCAGCCATTCGAGGTAACTGTCCGGGCGCTTAACATTCTTGGGCCCCGTACCATCCTTGCTGCACTCCTTATCCCTGTGAGCCTCCAGGGAGAGTTCAAATACGTTAACGTATCTGGTATCCCTGATTTTAGTAACCACTTTGGGCTTCAAGTGTGCATGAAGTGACGGCACAAAACATGGATAGGAGTCTCCCCCCATGGCAACCCTCCTCAGGGAGACCCCCGCACCCCCACTCAGAGGGGTGCCGTACGGCACAATTTGCCCTGGCGCGCTACTGCTACCCCCACCCTGGCCACCCCCCAACGGGATAAGGGATGCTGCCCCTAGGGATGATTCCCCTGATGGTGCACCTTGCAGGGACAAGCCCTTTGCCATAGTACCCTGATGTGATGTTAACGCCCTAAGCATACGATACATCCTTCTCTGCCCTTTAGAATTTAACCCTAATGTATGCCCACTATCTGAATCAGAGTCACTGCTAAACCCAGTGTCCTCCCACTGAGTAAAGGATCCCATCTCACCTTGCCTTCCAATGTTGGGCCCACTGGCTGATGACACCGGATCCTGGAAGCTGCTACTCCGATAAGGAACTGCCTCAATCGCTGCACCTGAAGTTGAGGGTCCTGCAGGGGTCGCCATGCTCCTTGAACTGACAGCCCGCATCTGGGGAGGAGACAAAAAAGAGATGGGAGTACCCAGGCCTGCAGCAAGGGGGCCTATACCATGCACTTAATTTCCTGCTTCTGAAACATCCGCACCCCCCATGCATTCACTCCTGTTCCCCATACCCGCCTGATGCGCTGTGGTAGGAGAAGCTATTACATTTTCCCCCATCTGCACTCTCCAGTTCTCGCCAAGCAGACCTATGGTACCCTCTGCCCCCTTAATCTGTTGCATTCTCATAGCCTGTGCCTGTTTAATTGCTCTTCCCCTTAATGTCGCTGCTGCCTCTTTAACCACTTTCGCTGCACGCTGCGCATTGCCCCTAGGTCCCCCCCTGTCCCTGCCGCTGGCTCTGGGGACCCCCATCCTACCCGCTGGAGACGGAGAATCCCTTCTCTTTTGCCGCTGTGCAGCTCCACTCTCTGCAATGACACCGGAAGTGACATCATCGCCGCATATCCGGAGGACCGCCGAACCGGAAGTGAAGGGCCCGGGCGCCATGCTGCCGAGGCCCACACTTCCGGTTGGGCCAAGAAACGCCGAGGGGGATGAGGCTGTCTGCAAACCCACAGGAGCTGAGAAGGGAGACCCAGACACGCCCCGGAGGTCATCGCCGATGCGATTCCCAGGACCAACGACATCACTGCTGACAAGGCCTCAGCCGACAGGCCTGTAGGCGCTACAGAGGCCTGAATTGCGGCCCCCACCCCCGGACCACCCAAGCCCTGCCCAGATGGGATTAAGGGAGAGGAGGGAACCCCACTACTAGTTGAGGGGAGTTGGGAAAATAGAGAAGGGGTACTAGAAAGAGCAGGGGAGGACTCTGGACCTAGCCCATGACATGCAGGGCCCGGACCTCCCACCCCCAGGGTGCCAGTATTAGGCACGATGGGAAAAGGCTCAGCTGCCCCAGAAGGGGTTGGAGGGGAAGAAGGGGAAGGGGGGCCGGGTAATGAATCTTACACACTACTTAACCATTTTTCTTCAGGTGACACCCAACGACTAGGAGTCCTGGAAGGAGCCCTGAACCGGTTGGGCACTGCTGCAGATCTTCTGGAACGCTCCATCCTGACAGTACTGCAGAAAAACCGCTTGAACAATCTGGAACAAAGAGGATGAAGACAGGCCTGCACCTGCTTAAGTAGTGAGTACAGAGATCCTCCCCTTACCTTGCAACAATGTTGCAATGGACACATACACACTGCTAGATCCCATGTCAGGCAGGAGGTGAGGCCCTTAAAACGTTCCTTGCTGACAAGCAGCCCTACACTATCATTCTGAATGTTTTACATATAAAATAAATATGAGCAAGTTTCTCATATGAATTAATAACAATTGAATACCAATATATAAACTGTGCAAAAACATTATATATTTATTCACATAATTAGGATTATATATAAGTAGGCTGACCATATTGCCGCTTTAGAAAGGGACACATATGAAAAATACATATGTCAGGGCTGTTTTCAGGGCTGTTTAAAGAAATGGTTTTGTATAAGAACCCTCACATATGTATTTTTCATATATGTTCCTTCTTAAAGCAGCAATATGGTCAGCCTATATATAAGTGATTAAATGAGTAACTGATTATTTTAATATATTTATGTTGTGCTTGGTGCAACATTTATATTAGCCCTAAACCTTTACGCCAGGTCTTTAGTGGTGCTAACCGACGCAGTATATGTGATTGCGCTCAAGCAAACGTGTTTACTTTCAACTTGTAATACATGCGTTCATTGTTTTTTTAATCTTAGAATTTTTTTTCATAAATTTAGACTTTGGTTTTTTTTTGTACTTTTAGTTGGGGTTTTTTTTTCCGTAGTGTTAGGATTTTTAAATTTTGTAATTTAGGTTTTTTATTTTTTGTATATTTTATTTTTTTAAAACAATAATGTTTATTTATAGTTTAAGCTTAGGTTTTATTTATTTCACAGCTATGTTTTCATTTATTTTAAGGTAGTTATATTGTAACTTTAATTTAAAGTTAGGGGGGTGTTAGGTTTAGGGTTTAATTTAATTTAGTGTGTCGCGATGTGGGGCCGGCATTTTAGGGGTTAACAGGTTTATTTTTGTACTTGCGATGCAGGGGGTCGGCGATTTAGGGATTACTAGGTTTAATTTAGTATTTGCAATGTGGGGGCAGCAGATTAGGGGTTAATAGGTTTATTTAGTGTTGGCGATGTGAGGGTTCGGTGGTTTAGGCGTTAATAGGTTAATTTAGTGTAGGCTATGTCGGGGCAGTGCATTAGGGGTTAATATCTTTATTTAGTGTTGGCAATGTCGGGGATGGCGGTTTAGGGGTTAATAACTTTATTTAGTGTCAGTGATGTCAAGGGACGGTGGATTAGGGGTATTTAGATTAGGGGTTTATGTTAGGATGATAGTTTTTTTATGTAACCTTCTTGTCCCCATAGACATCAATGGGGATTGCGTTATAGTGATCGCCATTCCGCAATCGCAGGTGTTAGTTTTTTTCTAACACTTTTTCTCCATTGATGTCTATAGGAGAAAACGTGCACAAGCACGTCAAGTAAGGACTTGGCTTTTGTGAGGTATGGTGCTTATCGCACCATATCTAGGCTGACCATATTGCCGCTTTAAAAAGGGACACATATGAAAAATACATATGTCAGGACTGTTTTCAGGGCTGTTTAAAGAAATGTTTTGTATAAGAACCCTGACATATGTATTTTTCATATGTGTTCCTTCTTAAAGCGGCAATATGGTCAGCCTAACCATATCGCACAACACAAGAAGGTTTTTGTATAACTTGTAATGGTAGCGCTTTGGATAGTGCAGTACCGCTACATTTTTTGCACTATTTACGCAACGGATTTAGCGCATAACTTGAAATTTAGGTGATTGCTTGAAATCCAAGTGGAATTGAAACTCAATAAGAGTACAAAAGGCTAATTTATTGTATGTTAGCCTTATTTTAGTCATAACATTACTATACAATCGCATGAATATGTATTAAATATGTGTTGCATTTATTAAATTTTACTTATTTCATTTTTTGTTTTCATTATATATACTGTATATTTTATATAATATGCATAAAGAAGAAAGTATACTTTATAGAATAAGTTAAAGATAGATTATGTAGTAAATAATTATTAGAACATTATTTTGGGACATTTATTTTAAGGAACATAATATGTAAAATGAAATGTGCACATCTGCTTTTCATATTTAAATAAAACTTTTTTTTTAAATATATACTTTCATTATCAAACAATATTTGCAGGAAAATATATTACTTTTTTATCAGCATAAACACATATGCTATGGATAGCCTGCATAACTATAATCATTGACCACACATTTATAGAGAGCTAAACCTGGTTTCTATAATGAAAAATGAATCATCATTAACTAATAACATTAATATATCCCTGAGTAGTTGTGGTTGAAATGAATAATACAGGGTATGCACAGAATGCATGTGTATGCAACAAAGCATAAGCGTTTCACTGTGCTGTCTGCGCTCCTCCCGCGCGGTCCTGTGAAGTGAACGGAGCCCGGCACAATGGAGAGTGGGCGGGGGACACACCCCTGTTGTAGTGATCCAATCAGGTAGGCAGCCTCTTCAGGCGTGCCAGCCACACACGCCAAAGATAGAAAAAGAATGTAAGGTGCAGAGAAGGCGCTCTGATAGAAGGGAAAGTTGTTATGAAGGCGCTGTAAAAAGCGCTGTGTACAAAATGACGGATTCCAGGCAGCAAGGTAAAAAATAAAAAGCAACTTTATTCCAAAAAGTTAAAAAGGACAAAACCAGGATGTCCTGTACAGAGCCAGCAATAGCTCTAACAACCAGGCAAGTGAGCAGATCCCCATGCAGACATGTTTCGTGCACCAGGTGCACTTGTTCACTGCTTACCTATGCAACAGATACATCTTTTATTAGAGTAATTTCAGATAATACAAGCTTTATATTGCAAATAAAAGGACACTTGCACAAATTTAATTTTATTAAAGGGGCAGTAAACACCAGAATTTTTGTTGTTTAAAATGATAGATAATCCCTTTATTACCCATTCCCCAGTTTTGCATAATCAACACAGCTATAATAATACAATTTTTACCTCTGTGATTACCTTGTATCTAAGCCTCTACAAACTGAGACCTTCTTTCAATTCTTTTGGCAGACTTGCATTTTAGCCAATAAGTGCTTACTCCTAGGTAACTCCACGTGCGTGAGCACAATGTTATATATATATATATATATATATATATATATATATATATATATAACACACATGAACTAACATCCTCTAGTGGTGAAAAAATGTTAAAATGCATTCAGATAAGAGGCAGCATTCAAGGTCTAAGAAATTAGCATATGCGCCTACCTAGGTTTAGTTTTCAACTAAGAATACCAAGAGAACAAAGAAAAATTGATGATAAAAGTTAATTGGTAAGTTGTTTAAAATGACATACCCTATCTGAATAACTAAAGTTTATGTTGGACTTGCCTGCCCTTCTAACCCCTTAAGGACAGACAACGTATAGGGTCCGTCCTACAAAAAAAGGCCATAAACGACCAAGGAAGTACCCTGTACGTTGTCGGCTAATCTGAGCGCTGGAAGCGATTGAGATCGCTTCCAGCCACTCTAACAGTATTGCAGCGATGCCTCGATGTCGAGTCACCCTGCAATACTGTTCCCGACTACCGGTACCGGATTGATCACTCCCCCACGAGTGATCACTTATGGTTTTGCTTCACGTGGAGTCCCGCAGTCTAGCAGAGCATCAGAAGTGATTGGACAGGCTTCCGATGCTCTGCTTGTGTGCTGAGTGCCTCGTGGGTTGAGGCACTTAGTATTAAAAAAAATGTAATATAAAATAAGCTCCATATAGCCCCCCTCCCCCATCCCCCACAAGGCTTCAAAGATGGTGATGTCCAGTGCATCATGGGGCCTCTGGGGTTGTCCCTAGCCTGCCTCATCATAGGGGCAAGCTAGTGTCATCCAATCTGAGCCTTCCACAAAAAAAAATTGTCTGATCATGTCAATATTTGTAAATATTGACTCTGACCAGTGTGGATCTCCCTCCCTCTCCTCATTTGAGTTTATGTTGGAGAGAGATCGAGATCTGTGTTTAGTAGAGAGAGATTTATTTCATTTATTTGTTAAAAATTGTGAGACCCATAGGCTCTTTTCAGAGCCATTAACCCCTAGCTTGCCAGTGATCACTATAAATCACTGGCAGTAGCATAGCCTCACTTTTTTGCTGTCTGTGTATTTTTTTTAGGGGTCAATTGTTTTTTAGTAATTTGTTTGTGAGACCCAAAGGCTCTTTTCAGAGCCATTTAGCTAGTTTAATTTAATTTTCAGAGCCATTAACCCCTAGCTTGCCAGTGATCACTATAAATCACTGGCAGTAGCATAGCTGTACTTTTTTTGCTGTCTGTTCATTTATTTAAGGGTTAATTTTTTTTAGTATTTTTTTTTAGACCCAAAGGCTGTTTTCAAAACCATTTAGCTAATTTAATTTCATTTTCAGAGCCATTAACCTCTAGCTTGCCAGTGATCACTATAATTCACTGGCAGTAGCATAGCCACACAATTTTGCTGTCTGTGCATTTGTTTAGGGGTTCATTTTTTTTAGTAATTTTTAGTAAGACCCAAAGGCTCTTTTCAGAGCCATTTAGCTAATTTAATTTAATTTTCATAGCCATTAACCCATAGCTTGCCAGTGATCACTATAAATCACTGGCAGTAGCATAGCTGAACTTTTTTGCTGTCTGTGCATTATTTAGGGGTTCATTTTTTTTTAGTAATTTTTTGTGAGACCCAAAGGCTCTTTTCAGAGCCATTTAGTTAATTTAAATTTACATTTTGTGTGAATTTATTTTTTAGTCATTTTTTTTTTGCGACAGATAAAATAATGTCACAGAAAATATATAGTGCTGAGGAGGAGTATGCCATCCCTGCATCAGAGTCAGATGCCTCTATGTCTGACTCATACCCCAGTTTTGACCCTGCCATATGCTCAGGTACATCATTAGATGCAGTGCAGTCTCAACTGATAGTGATGTATCTGTGGCTTACATCTAGCAGAAATTTAACTATAGGTAAGATGATTTCCCCATGTGTCCTAAGAACACCCAAAAAAGAGAGTAGTTGGTTAAGCTGCAGGGGTCACTTCAAATGGGGTACAAGAAGTTGTATAGCCTGTAGTCACACTTTAGTGAGCAACGTTTTTCAATCTGCATATACACAAAAGGTTTACGAGAGTAAACAGTGCACAAATTGTAGGACGGAATTTGTTATCTATATGGTACAGTGCAACAAATGTAATATACTGTATGTAGGTTACACCTCTAGGGAGGCTAGAGCCAGAATTAGAGAACATTTAAACAATATAGATAATGAAAAGACCACCACTGGAGTAGCCAAACATTTTCTTTATCAACATCAAGGAGCGGTTGACTCCTTTAGATAGATGATAATTGATGTCATTAATAAAAAGCCGAGGGGAGGTAATAAAATCCAGGAAATGTTCCGTAGAAAAGCGTACTGGATCTTTACCCTAAATACTCGAAGACCGTCAGGCATGAATATTAGACATGTGCGTTTCGATTCGTTCTGAATCCAAATTCGGACAAATTTGTCAAATTCGGAGATTCGTATCGATTCGAATTTCCAAATTACGGTAGTACCAAATCTACCAAATAAATCCAAATTAGTTTGGATTTATTCGGTAGATTTGAATGGCCATGGATTACACTAGTATTGTTCAGTATATTAGGTTATATCACTCTGCTATGGGTTACACCTAATATACAGTATATAATACTAGTCTAATACACAGCACATCCCACCTAACACATACCGAAATACCAAATTTCCGAATCGAACTGAACCGAATCAAACCAAATCCAGCCGAATTTATTCGAATCAGAATGAATACGAAACGAATCCAAAATGAATTCATTCAAATTTTTCCAAATTCGAATCGATCCGAACCGAAATTTGAAAAAATCAAAATCGATCCGAACCGAACCAAAACAAATTTTTTGAACATGCACAAGTCTAATGAATATTGAGGGTGACATTATTAATTTTTGGGAATAAATTAAACATCAGCTTAGCAATATCATAATTTAAATCATTTGCAACTGGGTAATGATATATACACCAGTGAAAGAATGTGCTAGATGTAGTGCTGTAATACATTTTTTGTGCTATTGATCTAATGAATTATGACAATAGTCAAATCTTATGAGGTTATTATAAACTTACAATTGTATATTTTTCCCTGCAACTTATTATGAATTTAAACTAAGTAACTAATATCCACCTAGGAGGATACTAAACTAATGTAGTCTGGAGATTCAGTATAATAGCTGTATTGACTATACACGTAACAGTGAATTCACATATTCAATAAGCAAGTATACTAATATAAAAAGTGCCTAACTGCAAATTTAAACAAAGTAACGAGTATCACCTTAGGAAGATGCTTACTTAATGCAGCCCGGTGATTAAGTATATTAGCTGTATTGATCACACACGCAACAGTGAATTTAGATATGTAATCAGTAAGTATTGACCAACACATTGGTGTTCATAGGATCTTGTTTCCCTACAGGCTAAGCTTTTAGCGATTTAATTAGGATTGGATAATGAAGTATAGATGATATCCTGTATTAACAAGTATATGACTGTAAATAATAATGAATTCTTCTCTACCCCTTTTTTCTTCTCACTTTGTAAATATGTATAAGATATATAGGGGTTGAAGTGGGAAGTGTTTTCTATTTCCCTGTGTAGCGATAGATGGGAGGAGAGTTCACAAACACAGGTGTCCAATGAGAATGTGAGTGAGCGTATAAAGCTCCACAGATAAAATAAGTAGAATGAGTCTATGAATAAGGCAGACAGATGAAACGCGTCAGACTAGCCTGTTAAGTTTGTGTGATTTATTTGTTTTTACACAATTTTTACTGCACATGAGCCATATCTGTTTTTTAAAATGTTTGAATAAAGGAACTTTACATCCAGCCAAGGAGAGGGCTGGTGTTTACTGCAGTGGGGCAGTTGCAGCCCGCCCATCTGAGCTCCGGGGAGGACAGTGTATACATAGCTGCCAGGATCGGTGGTTTAACCCAGGATAGACGGTTCAGCACAAGTTCATAAGTCTACCCCCTTATTGGCCACAATCAACCACGTGTCTTAAACGTGACATCAGATGCCATCGGAGGATCACCGAGCCATGGACGAGTGAAGAGGTTACGATCAAGAATAGATGGAGAGTTTCTTGTGGCTGGGGTAAGATTGAGAAAACGTCCAGAGTCGGTAGAGGTGAGACCGTCTTTTCTTTATTTCTGACACCGTTAGCAGCTAGGACACTTAGAACCACAACGTTATTACATTGACTCTATTACTACTAACGCTCTTCAAACATCGAGGTTTGGTTTCCTATTACAACAATAGGTAACTGTCTAATTGTGTTTCAGGCATTACCCAATCATAGGAATTTAGGGTACTGACACAACATAATGAAGGTTACCAAGCACTGTCCTATAATAGAGCTACTTGAATTGGTGAATCTTATATATATAACCATAACTATGTTAAGTTAATTAACAACAGTAACGTATATCACATTATATTGAGTTGTCTATACATCTACAAGTATATCTAAGAGGTGAATAGACATTATAGATATGGATGAAAGAATGGCCACATGCAGTAATTTTTATTCTCTCACAAGTCTAGAGGATATAGCGAGAAATAGACCCATGTTAAAATACACTTTCATCCCAGAGAAACAGATGAAAGACATATCAGACATATTTCTATCTATGTAGAGAGCACTAGCTAAAGAATATCAGATTTGGTGGGATAAAAGGTCCCTAGTATGTGGATACTAATATGATACCTAGAGGACTCAGGATTAGAAAACAGCCTTCCTTTCAAGTATCAGAGGATTGGTTCATAGTTGAATGGAACAATATACTTACTGAATGTTCCCTAAGGTTAATGGGTGTGATTATAAAATATAAGAATTAGAAGCTAGAGGAAACAAGAAGGCTGATTAAGGACATACAAAAAGATCTTAATGTTTTCATAGATCACGAACAATATGAACACTTGGACAGTATACTCAAAATGACAATAGACAACCTTAAAAAGGAAGTAGATAAATTGAAATATCGGAAGTTTACTAGGGATTCTGATGATTATGTCAATAATAGAGTATATCAGTGGAACATACAGTCCCCTAGGAGGAATAGACAATCAAGGAAATCTAAAAAGGCAAATACATCTGGAGTGAGAAACCAGTCCATTGATCAAGGGAAAAAACAAGTGACATTTTCAGAAACAGATTCTAGTGAAGATAATGAAATTCGTGATTTTCTGGACTATGCAACTATTGGGGGTTCATCAGAAGAAGGCCCTACCAATACTTTTAATGAGCGTACCATGATAGTTCCATTAAAAACTAATGAAGGCTTTACTCACCCACCCACCCACCCACCCACCACTAACACCACCCTGGCAGGAACTATAGGTATCCTTAAGACTGGTGGTAGGGGTAAGAATACAGCTAATAGATATATGAAATCTTTAGGCGCACAGCCGATCCCTACTAATCTTGCCACAGTGGAGACACAGGTTTTTCGGGAGGAAGAGGCCAGAGGTCAGGGAGGAGGAGTAGGAGGAAGAGGGAGAGGAAAGGAGCCATTAGCCAAGAGGGACCAGTACACTCTCAGGAGGGGCAAACAAAACAAATACAAAGTATGAGGGTTATTAACCTTTCAGGAGTAAAACTATGCACAGAAGAAATTAAGGTATTGGAGTTAGGGCTCAATTTTGTACCCTCAACTGATTTTGATATTTTTGATACACTCATGGATGTTAATAGATTTGTACGGGCACTTACCATTAGGAAATTTTATTATGGAGAGGATACTCCAGAGTCTATCAGAACTTCAGAATCAGAAGGAAGACAAGTAGAACACAATTTCTTTAAGTTTAGAGATGCTGCAGACTTTCTCACTTTAAGTCATTTAGAAAGGGAAAGCAATGTAGTTACAAATCCCAAGACCACACATGTAGGGTTCAGGAACAAATCAACATTCTATCCCACTCATTTTAGGGGGGAGGTATTGGAGAGTTTCCATAGAAGGGTTGAGGAAGACTTGGTGAAGTTAAAGACAGAGAACAACAAATATAAGTATAACATCTCATACATTGAAAGACTAGGCCTTAAGAAATTAAAAGAAAGGAAAGAAATAGTCATTAAAGATGCAGATAAGGGGGGTACTATTGTCATGGATGAATCATCTTATGTGCAAGAGGCAAATAGACAACTTAGTGACAGAGATATCTACCAATGTCTACCCTATGATCCAACTATGCTGTTTAAAAATAGGCTCAAAGATTTGTTGGATGATGGATTAGAGGCAGGGGTGATGGACTTGTCTACCTTTGAGTATCTTTATGTGAAAGAACCAGTGGTACCGATATTCCATCATTTACCAAAGGTTCACAAATCCATCTCCAATGTCAAGGGGAGACCCATCATTTCGGGGATTGGTTCCCTTTTTGAAAATTTTATCAAATTGGATAGAGTCACTACTGCAGCTGCTTGTATGGAAACTTCCAACCTTTCTCAGGGATACAAAGCATTTACTTAATAGCATGGAAGAAGTTACTTGGTTGCCTGACTTTGGATGGCTTACAGTGGATGTGGTTGGTCTGTAGTCTGCCATCCCTCATGATAAAGGGCTTGCAGCTGTGAGATACATGATGGATCTCTTGAGTGATTATGCTCCTGAACTTAAAAACTTTATTTTGAGAACAATAGAGTTCTTGTTGTGACATAACTATTTTGAATTTGGAGGCAAATATTATCTGCAAAGGCATGGGACAGCCATGGGGGGCATAATTTGCCCCAGCCTACGCGAATCTTTTCATGGGCTGGTGGGAGCTGTTCCACGTCTTTGCAGATACCAGTCCGTTTGGAAACCTAGTAATAGGTTACAAATGGTATATAGATGATTTGCTGTTTGTATGGACAGGCACCAAGACAGAGAGTGAGCAAAGTGTAGCATATTTGAACAATAATGATGTTGGTCTGGAATTCACACATACCTTTGATAGATCTAAAGTTGACTATTTGGATGTTACATTAATAGGTGATAGTACTGAAATGAAGGTTAAATCAACATTATATGTTAAACCGATCTCAGCCAACGCCTTGATACATGCCAAGAGCTGCCATCCACGCCATATGCATTATGGCGTGGCAAAGGGACAGCTCATTAGGGCGAAACGAAACTGCTCTGATGAATCTGTTTATCAAGTGGAGAGTAAGGCACTATCAAATAAATTGAGAGATAGGGGTTATCCAGAAGGTCCCATTAATAAAGCACTCAATGACGTGAAGTCAATACCTAGGTCCACTTTATTACAGCCAAGGAGAATAGAACCAAGTAATAAGGATAAGAGTGAGATTACATTTGTGACAACATATACAAGTCAATACAGGAGTATTTGCAATAAAATTAAAAAGAACCTCCCTATGGGGGATGACATATTGAAAAACATTGTGGACAAGGGGTGTAGATTTACATCTAGAAGAAATGTAACTATAGGGAACATGATTTCCCCATGTGTCCTAAGAAAACCCAAAAAAGAGAGTAGTTGGTTAAGCCACAAGGGTCACTTCAAATGTGGTACAATAAGTTGTATAGCCTGTAGTCACACTTTAGTGAGCAACGTTTTTCAATCTGCATATACACAAAAGGTTTACGAGAGTAAACAGTGCACAAATTGTAGGACGGAATTTGTTATCTATATGGTACAGTGCAACAAATGTAATATAAAGTATGTAGGTTGCACCTCTAGGGAGGCTAGAGCCAGAATTAGAGAACATTTAAACCATACAGATAACGAAAAGACCACCACTGGAGTAGCCAAACATTTTCTTTATGAACATCAAGGAGCGGTTGACTTAATTGGGGCCCGATCCGATATGCACTGGTTTGGTATCCTATACACGGCGTAACCTAGAAGTTACGCTTGTATATTTCTGCCGTCGCCCGTAGTTTTTTGGGCCATAGGCAGGTATACCAAACCAGCGCAGTTTGGTATCCAATATACAGCGTAAGGACTTACGTGGCAAAAATGGAGAAATCTTACTCCATTTTCACCTCGCCAGAAAAAGCAGCCGTAGTAAGCCTTAAGCTGTCTATTGGAGCCCCGTAACTCCCTAAATTGGCTACAAAATAAATCTAACACCTAACGCATGCACAATGTCTATCTACCTGTCAACCGCGATCCCCTGCCGCAATCCCTAATAAAATATTTAACCCCTAAACCGCCGCTCCCAAACCCCGCCACCACTTACATTAACTACCCCCTAATGTGATCCCCCTACACCGTCGCCAACTATATTAAACTACCCCCTAAAGTGAGCCCCTTACACCACCGCCAGCTACCTTACCTACCCACTAAAGTGAGCCCCTTACACCGCCGCCATCTACCTTACCTACCACCTAAAGTGAGCTCCTACCCCGCCGCCATCTATTTTAAAATTAATAACCCCTAATTTAATCCCCCTACCCCGCCGCCACCTATATTAAATTAATTAACCCCTAATTTAATCCCCCTACCCCACCGCCAGCTATATTAAATTATTTAACCCCTAAAATACTAAACTATCCCTACCACTAAACCTAAGTCTAACCCTACAAATAGCCCTGAAAAGGGCTTTTTGCGTGGCATTACCCCAAAGTAAACTGCTCTATTGCCAGCCCTTAAAATGGCTTTTTGTGGGGCATGCCCCAAAGAAAACTGTTCTTTTACCAGCCCTTAAAAGGGCTTTTGGCGGGGCTGTGTTACAAAGTAAACTGCTCTTTTGCAACTAATCTAAATCCCCCTACACCGCCGCCACCTATAATAAATGTATTAACCCCTAATCTAATCCCCCTACACCGCCGCCACCTATATTAAACACATTAACCCCTAATCTAATCCCCCTACACTGCCTCCAGCTATATTAACTATATTAACCCTAATTATATTAGGGTTAATATAGTTAATATCGTTATTATATTATATATATATATTAAGTATAATAACCCTATCTAACTCTAACATCCCTAACTAAACTCTTATTAAAATAAATCTAATATTAATATTATTAATTAAAATATTCCTATTTAAATCTAAATACTTACCTATAAAATAAACCCTGACGGCTAGATTTAGAGTTCTGCGGCGAAAGGGGTGCATTAGCTACGCATGCTTTTTTTCCCCCGCACCTTTTAAATACCGCTGGTATTTAGAGTTCACAGAATGGCTGCGTTAGGCTCCAAAAAGGGAGCGTAGAGCATATTTACCGCCACTGCAACTCTAAATACCAGCGTTGCTTACTGACGCGGCCAGCTTCAAAAACGTGCTCATGCACGATTCCCCCATAGAAAACAATGGGGCAGTTTGAGCTGAAAAGAAACCTAACACCTGCAAAATAGCAGCGTTCAGCTCCAAACGCAGCCCCATTGTTTCCTATGGGGAAACACTTCCTATGTCTGCACCTAACACTCTAACATGTACCCCGAGTCTAAACACCCCTAACCTTACAATTATTAAACCCTAATCTGCCGCCCCCGCTATCGCTGACCCCTGCATATTATTATTAACCACTAATCTGCCGCTCCGTACACCGCCGCAACCTACGTTATACCTATGTACCCCTAATCTGCTGCCCCTAACACCACCAACCCCTATGTTATATTTATTAACCCCTAATCTGCCGCCCCCGCTATCGCTGACCCCTGCATATTATTATTAACCCCTAATCTGCCGCTACGTACACCGCTGCAACCTACATTATACCTATGTACCCCTAATCTGCTGCCCCTAAAATCCGCCGACCCCTATATTATATTTATTAACCCCTAATCTTCCGCCCCCAACGTCGCCTCCACCTACCTACAATAATTAACCCCTAATCTGCCGACCGGATCTCACTGCTACTCTAATAAATGTATTAAAACCTAAAGCTAAGTCTAACCTTAACCCTAACACCCCACTAAGTTACATATAATTTAAATCTAACAACATAAATTAACTCTTATTAAATAAATTATTCCTATTTAAAGCTAAATACTTACCTGTAAAATAAACCCTAATATAGCTACAATATAAATTATAATTATATTGTAGCTATTTTAGGATTAATATTTATTTTATAGGCAACTTTGTAATTATTTTAACCAGGTACAATAGCTATTAAATAGTTAATAACTATTTAATAGTTACCTAGTTAAAATAATTACAAAATTACCTGTAAAATAAATCCTAACCTAAGTTACAATTAAACCTAACACTACACTATCAATAAATAAATTAAATAAAATACCTACAATTATCTACAATTAAACCTAACACTACACTATCAATAAATTAATTAAATACAATACCTACAAATAAATACAATGAAACAAAGTAACTAAGCTACAAAAAATAAAAAAATATTTACAAACATTAGAAAAATATTACAACAATGTTAAACTAATTACACCTACTCTAAGCTCACTAATAAAATAAGAAAGACCCCCAAAATAAAAAAATGCCCTACCCTATTCTAAAATTAAAATAGAAAAGCTCTTTTACCTTACCAGCCCTGAAAAGGGCCCTTTGCGGGGCATGCCCCAAAGAATTCAGCTCTTTTGCCTGTAAAAAAAAAACATACAATACCCCCCCCCCCCAACATTACAACCCACCACCCACATACCCCCAATCTAACCCAAACCCCCCTTAAATAAACCTAACACTAAGCCCCTGAAGATCTTCCTACCTTATCTTCACAACGCCGGGTTCACCGATCGATCCAGAAGAGCCTTCGATGTCTTGATCCAAGCCCAAGCGGGGGGCTGAAGATGTCCATGATCCGGATGAAGTCTTCATCCAAGCGGGAGCTGAAGAGGTCCATGATCGGGCTGAAGTATTCTATCAAGCAGCATCTTCAATCTTCTTTCTTCCGGATCCATGTTCATCCCGCCGACGCGGAACATCCATCTTCACCGACGACTTCCCGACGAATGACGGTTCCTTTAAGGGACGTCATCCAAGATGGCGTCCCTCGAATTACGATTAGCTGATAGGATTCTATCAGCCAATCAGAATTAAGGTAGGAAAATTCTGATTGGCTGATGGAATCAGCCAATCAGAATTAAGTTCAATCCGATTGGCTGATTTGACCAGCCAATCAGATTGAGCTCGCATTCTATTGGCTGTTCCGATCAGCCAATAGAATGCGAGCTCAATCTGATTGGCTGATCGTATCAGCCAATCGGATTGAACTTGATTCTGATTTGCTGATTCCATCAGCCAATCAGAATTTTGTTACCTTAATTCCGATTGGCTGATAGAATCCTATCAGCCAATCGGAATTCGAGGGACGCCATCTTGGATGACGTCTCTTAAAGGAACCGTCATTCGTCGGGAAGTCGTCGGTGAAGATGGATGTTCCGTGTCGGCGGGATGAACATGGTCCGGAAGAAAGAAGATTGAAGATGCCGCTTGATAGAAGACTTCAGCCCAATCATGGACCTCTTCAGCTCCCGCTTGGATGAAGACTTCAGCCCGATCATGGACCTCTTCAGCTCCCGCTTGGATGAAGACTTCAGTCGGATCATGGACATCTTCAGTCCCCCGCTTGGGCTTGGATCAAGACATCGGAGGAGCTCTTCTGGATCGATCGGTGAACCCGGCGTGGTGAAGACAAGGTAGGGAAATCTTCAGGGGCTTAGTGTTAGGTTTATTTAAGGGGGGTTTGGGTTAGATTAGGGTTATGTGGGTGGTGGGTTGTAATGTTGGGGGGGGTATTGTATGGTTTTTTTTACAGGCAAAAGAGCTGAATTCTTTGGGGCATGCCCCGCAAAGGGCCCTTTTCAGGGCTGGTAAGGTAAAAGACCTTTTCTATTTTAATTTTAGAATAGGGTAGGGCATTTTTTTTATTTTGGGGGTCTTTGTTATTTTATTAGGGGGCTTAGAGTAGGTGTAATTAGTTTAAAATTGTTGTAATATTTTTCTAATGTTTGTAAATATTTTTTAATTTTTTGTAACTTAGTTCTTTTTTATTTTTGTACTTTAGTTAGTTTATTTAATTGTAGGTATTGTATTTAATTAATTTATTTATAGTGTAGTGTTAGGTTTAATTGTAACTTAGGTTAGGATTTATTTTACAGGTAATTTTGTAATTATTTTAACTAGGTAACTATTAAATAGTTATTAACTATTTAATAGCTATTGTACCTGGTTAAAATAAATACAAAGTTGCCTGTAAAATAAATATTAATTCTAAAATAGCTACAATATAATTATTATTTATATTGTAACTATATTAGGGTTTATTTTACAGGTAAGTATTTAGCTTTAAATAGGAATAATTTATTTAATAAGAGTTAATTTATTTCGTTAGATAAAATTTTTATTTAACTTAGGGGGGTGTTAGGGTTAGGGTTAGAATTAGCTTTAGGGGTTAAAAAATTTATTAGAGTAGCGGTGAGCTCCGGTCTGCAGATTAGGGGTTAATGCTTGAAGTTAGGTGTCGGCGATGTTAGGGAGGGCAGATTAGGGGTTAATACTATTTATTATAGGGTTATTGAGGCGGGAGTGAGGCGGATTAGGGGTTAATACATTTATTATAGTAGCGGTACGGTACGGTCGGCAGATTAGGGGTTAATAAATGTAGGTAGGTGGCGGTGATGTTGGGGGCGGCAGATTAGGGGTTAATAAATATAATATAGGGGTTGGCGGTATTAGGGGCAGCAGATTAGGGGTACATAGGGATAACGTAGGTGGCGGCGGTGTACGGAGCGGCAGATTAGGGGTTAAAAAATTTTAATAGAGTGGCGGTGATGTGGGGGGGGCCTCGGTTTAGGGGTACATAGGTAGTTTATGGGTGTTAGTGTACTTTAGAGCACAGTAGTTAAGAGCTTTATAAACCGGCGTTAGCCCAGTAAGCTCTTAACTACTGACTTTTTTCTGCGGCTGGAGTTTTGACATTAGATTTCTTATGCTCACTTCAGCCAAGACTCTAAATACCGGCATTAGGAAGATCCCATTGAAAAGATAGGATACGCAAATGGCGTAGGGGGATCTGCGGTACGGAAAAGTCGAAGCTGCAAAGTGAGTGTTAGACCCTTTCCTGACTGACTCCAAATACCAGCGTTCGGTAAAAACCAGCGTTAGGAGCCTTTAACGCTGGTTTTGACGGCTACCGCCAAACTCTAAATAATTACATTGTAGCTATTTTAGGGTTTATATTTATTTTACAGGTAACTTGGTATTTATTTTAACTAGGTACAATAGCTATTAAATAGTTAATAACTATTTAATAGCTACCTAGTTAAAATAATTACCAATTTACCTGTAAAATAAATCCTAACCTAAGTTACAAATACACCTACACTATCAATAAATTAAATAAACTACAAATATCTAATCTAAAATACAATTAAATAAACTAAACAAAATTACAAAAAAAACAAACACTAAATTACAAAAAATAAAAAAAAGATTACAAGATTTTTAAGCTAATTACACCTATTCTAAGCCCCCTAATAAAATAATAAAGCCCCCAAAATAAAAAAAATTTCCCTACCCTATTATAAATTTAAAAAGTTAGCTCTTTTACCTTACCAGCCCTTAAAAGGGCCTTTTGCGGGGCATGCCCCAAAGAAAACTGCTCTTTTTCCTGAAAAAAACCCACAATACCATCCCCCAACATTACAAACCACCACCCACATACCCCTAATCTAACCCAAACCCCCTTAAATAAACCTGACATTACCCCCCTGAAGATCTCCCTACCTTGTATTCACCCAGCCGGGCAGAACTCTTCATCCGATCCAGGCGATGTCTTCAATCAAGCGGCAGTGAAGTCTTCTTCCATCCGGGCGATGTCTTCAAGCAAGCGGCAGAGAATCTTCTTCTTCGCTCCTCCGCCGTGGAGCATCCATCCTACACGACGACTTCCCGACGAATGAGGTTCCTTTGAATGACGTCATCCAAGATGGCGTCCGTCGAATTCCGATTGGCTGATAGGATTCTATCAGCCAATCGGAATTAAGGTAGACAAATCTGATTGGCTGATTGAATTAGCCAAACAGATTCAAGTTCAATCCGATTGGCTGTAAGGGGATTAGATTAGGGGTTAATGTGTTTAATATAGGTGGCAGCGTGTAGGGGGATTAGATTAGGGGTTAATACATTGATTATAGGTGGCGGCGGTGTAGGGGCATTTAGATTAGATGCAAAAGAGCAGTTTACTTTGTGACAAAGCCCCGCCAAAAGCCCTTTTAAGGGCTGGTAAAAGAGCAGTTTTCTTTGGGGCATGCCCCACAAAAAGCCCTTTTAAGGGCTGGCAATAGAGCAGTTTACTTTGGTGTAATGCCATGCAAAAAGCCCTTTTCAGGGCTATTTGTAGGGTTAGACTTATGTTTAGTGGTAGGGATAGTTTAGTATTTTAGGGGTTAAATAATTTAATATAGCTGGCGGCGGGGTAGGAGGATTAGATTAGGGGTTAATTAATTTAATATAGGTGGCGGCGGGGTAGGGGGATTAGATTAGGGGTTAAATATTTTAATATAGGTGGTGGCGGGGTAGGGGGATTAGATTAGGGGTTAATTAATTTAATATAGCTGGCGGCGGGGTAGGGGGATTAGATTAGGGGTTAATTAATTTAATATAGGTGGCGGCGGGGTAGGGGGATTAAATTAGGGGTTAAATAATTTAATATAGGTGGCGGCAGGGTAAGGGGATTAGATTAGGGGTTAAATAATTGAATATAGGTGGCCGCAGTGTAGAGGGATTAAATTAGGGGTTAATAATTTTAAAATAGATGGCGGCGGGGTAGGGGGTCACTTTAGGGGGTAGTTAAAGTAGAAGGCGGTGGGGTAAGGGCTCACATTAAGGGGTTATAGATTTAATATAGCTGGCGGCGGGGTCCGGGAGTGGCGGTTTAGGGGTTAATAACTTTATTAGGTGGCGGCGGGGTTCGGGAGCGGCGGTTTAGGGGTTAATAACTTTTTTTATTGTTAGGATAGTGAGGGGGGATAGCAGATAGAGGGTTAGACGTGTCGGGCTATGTTTGGGAGGCGTGTTAGACAGTACGGTTGATTTCATACTTTAGTCAGGTTTTGTAGGCGCCGGCAGTTTCTAAAGTGCCGTAAGTCACTGGCGACTCCAGAAATTTGTACTTACGCAGATTTCTGGACATCGCTGGTTTATCCGACTTACGGCACTTTAGCATCTGACGGCGCCGTATATAGGATAGCTCGAGTTGCGAGCTTAAACTGCGGGCGGCGGAGGTTCCATCGCTTGCGCCGCAAACTACGCTGCTTATCGGATCGCGCCCTTGATGTCATTAATAAAAAGCAGAGGGGAGGTAATAGAGTCCAGGAAATGTTCCGTAGAGAAGCGTACTGGATCTTTACCCTAAATACTCGTAGACCGTCAGGCATGAATATTGAGGATCACATTATTAATTTTTGGGAATAAATTAAACATCAGTTTAACAATATCATAATTTAAATCATTTGCAACTGGGTAATGACATATACACCAGTGAAAGAATATGCTAGATGTAGCACTATAATACATTTTTTGTGCTATTGATCTAATGAATTATGACAATAGTCAAATCTTATGAGGTTATTATAAACTTACAATTGTATATTTTTCCCTGCAACTTATTATGAATTTAAACTAAGTAACTAATATCCACCTAGGAAGATACTAAACTAATGTAGTCTGGAGATTCAGTGTAATAGCTGTATTGACTATACACGTAACAGTGAATTCACATATTCAATAAGCAAGTATACTAATATAAAAGGTGCCTAACTGCAAATTTTAACAAAGTAACGAGTATCACCTTAGGAAGATGCTTACTTAATGCAGCCCGGTGATTAAGTATATTAGCTGTATTGATCACACACGCAACAGTGAATTTAGATATGTAATCAGTAAGTATTGACCATTACATTGGTGTTCATAGGATCTTGTTTCCCTACAGGCTAAGTTTTTAGCGATTTAATTAGGATTGGATAATGAAGTATAGATGATATCCTGTATTAACAAGTATATGACTGTAAATAATAATGAATTCTTCTTTACCCCTTTTTTCTCACTTTGTAAATATGTATAAGATATATAGGGGTTGAAGTGGGGAGTGTTTTCTATTTCCCTGTGTAGCGATAGATGGGAGGAGAGTTCACAAACACAGGTGTCCAATGAGAATGTGAGTGAGCGTATAAAGCTCCACTGATAAAATAAGTAGAATGAGTCTATGAATAAGGCAGACAGATGAAACGCGTCAGACTAGCCTGTTAAGTTTGTGTGATTTATTTGTTTTTACACAATTTTTACTGCACGTGAGCCATATCTGTATTTAATATGTTTGAATAAAGGAACTTTTATTTTTATGAGCAGTATCTTCTACTATTTGCTAGCCACCCTGCTAGCCCCCCATCAAGAAGGAGGCGTGTTGCTGCCATTGCCGCTGAAAAGTGGGTAATGCCTCATCTTCAGAGAACAGATATGCCACCCTTCACAGCAAATCCTGGCATCAATATTTATGTTGCAGGATTAAGCCCCCAAAAATTTCTGGAGGTGTTTCTGGGCAATGATGTATTAGGGAACATTGTCACCCAAACTAATGTATATGCCCATTAGTTCCCTGCTGCAAAGCCTGAAACATATTTGGCAAAGCAGTAATGGGCACCCATCAATGTGCCAGAATAAAAAAAATTATGGGCATTGACTGTGCTGATGGGCATTATAAAGAAACCCTCCATTCGCTCCTACTGGAGCAGTAGCCTCATCTGCTCTACCCCAATTTTCTCCCAGAGTATGTCGAGGAAGAGGTATGAAATGATTCTACGTTTCATGCACTTCAGCGACAACAGCCTGTGCCCCCCCCTAGGGAGCATCCCCAATTTGGTAGGCTGTATAAAATCTGCCCCCTGATTACCCACTTTACTGCAAGGTTTGCAGAGGCTTATACAACTGCAAGGAATATATGCGTTTATGAATCCCTGATGAAGTATAAGGGAAGGCTGGGATTCAAGCAGTATATTCCTTCCAAGCACTCCAGGTATTGGGTAAAGGTGTATAAGCTCTGTGAGAGCGAGACTGGATAAACTCAGGCCTTCCGGATGTATGAGGGAAAGGATAGCCACCTTGACCCCCCAGGTTGCCCAGAACATATGGGAACCACTGGCAAGATTGTCTGGGACCTGATATTACCCCTAATGGACAAAGGGTATCACTTGTACTTAGATAATTATTATACAAGTGTCCTTTTGTTCAAGCTACTCTATTGATTTCATACAGTATCTTGCTGTACACTTAAAAGAACCATGCAGGTTTCCCAGGACAACTTGCACACACCCAGTTATGAAGGGGGGAGACCTCAGCTCTGCACCAAGAGGAGCTGTTGGCACTTAAGTACAGAGACAAGAAGGATGTATACCTTCTTACCACCATCCACACAGAGAGGATGGTGGCGGTCTCTGTATGTGGCAGAGGCGAGCTCATAAGGAAGCCAGTGTGCATCAAGTCTTATAACCGGCATATGGGTGGGGTTGATCTGGCAGATCAGCTGCTGCAGCCCTACCTAATTATGCGGAAGACAAGGGCCTGGTACAAAAAGGTTACAATTTACTTAATGCAGATTACAACCCACAACGCTTTTTTGTTGTTAAAAAAAGCAAACCCCGTAATGAAACAGACTTTTTACAGTTTCAGCTCCAAAACATTTCAGGGATTTTGTACCAAGATGCACCTGCTCCCCGGGCGGTGATGGGAGAGAGCAGAGTTGGAGCTACCCATTTTATTTTTAAAATCCCCCCTACTGCCGCAAAGCAGAAATCACAAAATTACCAAGAGGGGGCAGAGAAGGGACACAATATATAGTGAATATATAATATATTATTGTCCTGATTGCCCTAGACACCCTGGAGCATTGGGGACTGCTTCAAGCAGTATTATACAATGGTCCATTAAAAAAAAAAAAAAGTTGTTATTCTTTTTTTGGTTATATTCACTATTAGAGTTTTTCTTTGTTTTTAACTTTTACTGTGCCAGATTTTTACATTTCACTACTCTATTTTTTATAAGTTCTAAAATTGGGGCTGTTTTTTTTTTTTTACCAACACCCCTGTCAAACCTATGCATGGGGGGCATAGGTGTACTCAGAGTGCCTTACAGGAAACAACCTGGAGTGTTTTTTTTTTTTTTTCAATAACTTACAACAGTTTCCCCTAAATCATAGTAAAAAAGCAATGTGTGTGTAAAAATTAAAAAATTACCACCAACAATACCTTGGGGTGTCAACATTTCAAAAATATACACTTTCATGGCAATAAATAAAAACTGGGGTATGCAATAGGCCCCAAACTAAAGATAGGCCAATCAGAAGAAATACTCTCACTTTTAACTAAATTTACAATTCATAAAATTGTAACAGAAGCTTCCTAAAATCTTGGCAAACCTATGCATGGGGGGCATAGGCGTAATCAGGAGGTCTTGCAGAAAACAACCCAGAGTGTCTTGTTTTTTTTTTTTGCAATAACTTACAACAGGCTCTCCTAAATCATAGCCAAAAAGCAATCGCCTAGATTACGAGTTTTGTAGGTAAAAACTTGCGGGGCTAACGAGCCTTTTTTTTTCAGCGCTCCCTTAAGCGAACGCTGGTATTACGAGTTATCTGAATGGCAGCGTTAGCCTTAGAAAAGTGAGCGTTGAGCCAAATTTAGCTCCACTTAGCTCGTGCACTATTTCCCCATAGGATACAATGGGGCTGAGCTGGCTGAAAAAAAACCTAACACCTGCAAAAAAGCAGCGTTTATCTCCTAACGCAGCCCCATTGTTTCCTATGGGGAAACACTTTCTAAATCTACACCTAACACCTTAACATGAACCCAGAGTATAAACACCCCTAATCTTACACTTATTAACCCCTAATCTGCCTCCCCCGCTATTGCTGACACCTGCATTATACTATTAACCCCTAATTTGCCGCTCCGGACACCGCCGCCACCTACATTATCCTTATGAACCCCTAATCTGCTGCCCTAACATCGCCGACACCTATATTATATTTATTAACCCCTAATCTGCCGCCCCAATGTTGCCGCCACCTACCTACACTTATTAACCCCTAATCTGCCGACTGGACATCGCCGCCATTATAATAAATGTATTAACCCCTAAACCGCCACCCTCCCACCTCGCAAACACTATAATAAATTTTATTAACCCCTAATCTGCCCTCCCTAACATCGCCGACACCTACCTACAAATATTAACCCCTAATCTCCTGCCCCCAACTTCACCGCTACTATAATAAAGTTATTAACCCCTAAACCTAAATCTAACCCTAACACCCCCCTAAGTTAAATATAATTTAAATAAAATGAAATAAATTTACTATAATTAAATAAATTGTTCCTATTTAAAAATAAATACTTACCTATAAAATAAACCATAAGATAGCTACAATATAACTAATAGTTACATTGTAGCTATTTTAGGATTTATATTTATTTTACAGGCAACTTTGTATTTATTTTAACTAGGTACAATAGCTATTAAATATTTAATAACTATTTAATAGCTACCTAGTTAAAATAATTACAAAATTACCTGTAAAATAAATCCTAACCTAAGTTACAAATACACCTAACACTACACTATCAATAAATTAATTACATTTATTAACTACAATTATCTAAAATAAAATACAATTAAACTATATTACAAAAAAACAAACACTAAATTACAAAAAATAAAAAAATACAAGAATTTTAATCTAATTACACCTAATCTAAGCCCCCTAATAAAATAAAAAAGCCCCCCAAAATAATAAAATTCCCTACCCTATACTAAATTACAAAAGTAATCAGCTCTTTTACCAGCCCTTAAAAGGGCTTTTTGCGGGGCATTGCCCCAAAGTAATACAAGACCCCCCCAACATTACAACCCACCACCCACACACCCCTACTCTAAAACCCACCCGATCCCCCCTTTAAAAAACCTAACACTACCCCATTGAAGATCACCCTACCTTGAGCCGTATTCCCCCAGCCGGGCACCGATGGGCGAAAAGAGGACATCCGGAGCAACAGAAGTATTCATCCGATCGGGACAGAAGAGGTCCTCCATCCAGCAGAAGTCTTCATCCAAGCGGCATCTTCTATCTTCATCCATCCGGTGTGGAGCGGGTCCATCTTCAAGACATGAACTTCAATCCGATTGGCTGATTACATCAGCTAATCGGATTTTTCCTACCTTAATTCCAATTGACTGATAGAGTCCTATCAGCCAATCGGAATTCGAGGGACACCATCTTGGATGACGTCATTTAAAGGAACCTTCATTCGTCGTTAGTCGTCGGGAAGAAGAGGATGCTCCACGTCGGATGTCTTGAAGATGATTACTTTTTTAATTTAGTATAGGGTAGGGAATTTTATTATTTTGGGGGGCTTTTTTATTTTATTAGGGGGCTTAGATTAGGTGTAGTTAAAATTCTTGTAATATTTTTTTATTTTTTGTAATTTAGTGTTTGTTTTTTGTACTATAGTTTAGTTTATTTAATTGTATTTTAGTTTAGATAAATGTAGTTAATTTATTTAATTAATTTATTGATAGTGTAGTGTTAAGTGTATTTGTAACTTAGGTTAGGATTTATTTTACAGGTAATTTTGTAATTATTTTAACTATGTAGATATTAAATAGTTATTAACTATTTAATAGCTATTGTACCTAGTTAAAATAAACACAAAGTTGCCTGTAAAATAAATATAAATCCTAAAATAGCTACAATGTAACTATTAGTTATATTGTAGCTATCTTATAGTTTATTTTATAGGTAAGTATTTAGTTTTAAATAGGAATAATTTATTTAATTATAGTACATTTATTTCATTTTATTTAAATTATATTTAACTTAGGGGGGTGTTAGGGTTAGGGTTAGACTTAGGTTTAGGGGTTAATAACTTTATTATAGTAGCGGCGACATTGGGGGCGGGAGATTAGGGGTTAATAATTGTAGGTAGGTGGCAGCGACGTTGGGGGGGGGGCAGATTAGGGGTTAATACAATTTATTATAATGTTTGCGAGGCGGGATTGCGGCGGTTTAGGGGTTAATACATTTATTATAATGGCGGCAATGTCCAGTAGGCAGAGTAGGGATTAATAAGTGTAGGTAGGTGGCAGCGACATTGGGAGGGGGAGATTAGGGGTTAATAAATATAATATAGGTGTTGGCGATGTTAGGGACAGCAGATTAGGGGTTCATAGCTATAATGTAGGTGGCGGCAGTGTCCGGTCGGCAGATTAGGGGTTAAATAATTTTATTATAGTGTTTGCGATGTGGGGGGCCTTGGTTTAGGGGTTCATAGGTAGTTTATGGGTGTTAGTGTACTTGTTAGCACTTTAGTTAAGAGCTTTATGTTCCGGCATTAGCCCATAAAACTCTTAACTACTGACTTTTAAATGCGGTAGGAGTCTTGGAGGTAGAGGCTGTACTGCTCACTTTCTCCAAGACTTGCAATACCAGCATTTGGCAAATCCCATTAAAAAGATAGGATACGCAATTGACGTAAGGGGATTTGTAGTAGCCAAAAGTCGCGGAAGAAAAGTGAGCGGTACACCTGTACCTGCCATACTCGTAATACCAGCGGGCGTTAAAAAGCAGCGTTAGGACCCCTTAACGCTGCTTTTTAAGGCTAACGCAGAACTCGGAATCTAGCCGATAGTGTGTGTAAAAATTAAAAAATAGCACCACACACTTTCACCATTTTTTTGGCTAAAATAGTTTAATCAAAGGCATCAAAACACCCCATATACAATACCTTGGGGTCTCAAATTCTGAAATATATGCACATTCATGGCAAGCAAATCAATTAGGGTATGTAAAAAAGCCCCCCAAAGGAAGATAGTGAAAGAAGATATGTTAAATTTGAAAAAATCACAAACACATGTGAGAAGTTTGGCATTGCAAACCTCAAAAAACCCAACAAACCTATGCATAGGTAGTATCACTGTACTCAGAAGATCTTGCTGAACAAATGGGGTGTTCTTTGGCAGTAACACACAACAGGAACTGAGAATTCATACCTAAAATACAATGTGTGTGAAAAATTACACAAAAAAATGACTACCCAAAAGTTTGACAAAGACTGGTGGTTGAATTAGTGCATGCAAAGTGTTAAAATACCAGAATTTAAAATAGCCTAGGGTGTCTACTTTTAAAAAATATATAAGGTTTGATAGGGGTAAATTACATTGGCCTGTTTCAGAACGTGTCCCAAATAGGAAATGGGTGCATTTTTACACTGAGAACCCAACAAAACTATTCATGGGTGGTATCACTGTACTCAAGAGATGTTATTGAACACATATTGAGGTGTTTTTGCAGTAACAAATAACAGGAACTAAGAATCCGTGCCTAAAGTATAATGTGTGTAAAAAATAACACAAAAAATTACTACCCAAAAGTTTGACAAAGACTGTTAGTATAATTAGTGCATGGAAAGTGTTAAAATACCTGCATTTCAAATACCCTAGGGTGTCTACTTTTCAAAAAATATATGGTTTGAGGGGGGTAAATTACATTGTCTGGCTTCAGAAATGTCCCAAATATGACATGGGTGCATGATGACAGATGTAAAAATTCCAAGTTGGAAAACTGGAATGTGTCCCCTAAAAATTAGGCCTTTTAACTCCCTGAGAACCAAACAAACCTATTCATGGGTGGTATCACTGTACTCAGGAGATGTTGTTGAATACCCATTGAGGTGTTTTTCTTGCAGTAACACTTAATAGGAGCTAAGAATCCATGCCAAAGCACAATGTGTGCAAAATAACACAAAATAATGACTACCCAAAAGCTTGACAAAGACTGGTGGCTGAATTAGTGCATGAAAAGTGTTAAAATACCAGCATTTCAAATACCCTAGGATGTCTACTTTTCAAAAATATATGATTTGATGGGGGTAAATTACATTGGCCCGCTTCAGAAATGAACCAAATAGGACATGCTTTTGGCAAAAGAAAGTTGATAAATACCCCTAGGACCCTAGTCCAAACTATTTTATGTGTATAAATGCATATATACTGTATATATACAGTCAATCAACTTGACATATAAAATTTTAATTTTAAACAAAGTGAATGTCCTTTTTTTATAGAAAATCATCAAATACCTTTGGTCTTCATTTAGAAGAACATGTTATTTTTTTTAAATATATCTATCATCTATCTATCTATCTATCTATCTATCTATATATATCTATCTATCTATCTATCAGCTATATCTATTTATCTATCTATCTATCTATCTAGCTATCTAGCTATCTTTCTAACATTTTATATGTGACTCTCTGAAGCTGTGTTAGTTAAATAATAAGCAACTAGAGCTTTAGAAAGAAAAAGTGATATTATAGGAAGATGCTTTTACTTTGAACCTTGCTGCTTGAAGGTCAGATTTTACTTTGCTGTGACATTTAGGACCCTTTTTTAGGACCAAGTCTGCCCGATAGAAACCGTATGTTCTGCAAAAGAGGGCAGAATTTAAAATCAATTCTTTCCCCCTCTGATATGAGCCAGAAATGTATTAGATGGCAAAAACAGAAACAAAATATAGACATTAGAACTGGAATAATTGAAAATGCAATAGTACAGACACTAGCTTCAGTTCCACCTAAAGGTTGGCATAGATGTGGTAGATGTGATAACTGTAAATATTCCCCTAAGAAGATATTGACATACCAATTTGAAAAAATACAATTGCAAGTTAGAAATTTCATTAATTGTAACATGACTTCTGTAATATACATTTTGAAATGTAGCTGTAATTTATTTTATGTAGGACGTACGACACATCCACTCCGTAAAATAATTTATGAACATCTCTATAATATTGAAACTGGTTTTCTTAAACATTCTGTTTCTCAGCATTTCAAACAGGTACATCGAAGTAATATGCAAGATCTCATGTTTTTTGGCATTGACTACATTCCTATCGATAGACGTAGAAGTGACCGTGAAAGAATTTTGAACCAATGTAAAACTTACTAGATACTTAAATTAAATACATTACAACCATCAGGCTTAAATGAAAAGTATGATGGTTTTCATTAAATTAATTCATGAAATCATTTTTATATACATATATAACTAATTCCAAGAATATACTCATATATATTTTAGTAGATGTTAATCTGGACCCACCCCCTTTTTTTTTCTCCTCCCTTGACGGTCATCTGGTAGCCCTAGCCGGCCGGACTATCAGATTTCCGCCTCCTCTCTTCCCTCCCCCCTATTTTTTTCCCATTCCTCAGCCCAGATTGGCAGATACATACATATATATGATATATTTTTCTAGGATGTATGCCTTCCTTAGTCCAAGTTAACAGATATATGATTTTTTTAAAGGGTTCTTGTAACAAATTGATTAATTGTTTATAAAGTTAGGTTTAAACTATGTACTTGATAAAATGTATCATTTGATGTGTGCGATGTATTGTTTCTTTTTTTAGTTATTATGTGTTAGTAATTGTACTATTTTTTATTATTATATATTTATCAATTTTTTTTTAAATTTATTTTGTTTTTATTATAGTTATACAATGTTTTAATGATAGCTTTATCTTTGCACACACCGTCAGATAATATATTTGTTCAGTTATATAAAAATACCACTTCTATATAGGGATCTTAGTATCATTGCCAGAATTATTCCCCTGATGCCCTTTTCCAAGATGGCGATTTTAGAGTATACTGTCAGCCAAATCACTGGAGATAATCTATTGGTTGAACAACAGGAAATAGGTTGCCTTTTGAGCATTTAACAGCTAGTTGCTCCCTACTCACACCTGATGAAGGGGCATGACCCAGAAACACGTAGTGAGTATATTGTTTGAGTTGTCTGGCCAGACCAGTAGGTTGTGACTTGGTGTTAACATTTGCTCATTTTTATTGACATATATTTTTATTTTGTATGTATTTGTTTTTATTGTGATACATTATAACATCATGTCTAGTTCCTTTGCACTGTATTGATACATCATAAGTTTGCAAGTAGGCATTGATGTATTAGGATACAATTCACTTGCAACACATTCTCAAGTGTTTGTACTGCTAATCAAGCTGTGATTAATCATTCTGTATAGAGGTTGCATTCTCAAGTGTTTGTAACACATTCTCAAGTGTTTGTAATGCTAATCAAGCTGTGATTAATCGCTCTGTATAGAGGTTGCAACTATGTTTGCATTTTTTGCACATTGTGTTTTATATATTTAAATAAACATTAGTATTGAAACCACCAGGCTGTTTTGCACAATTATTTGTTAGCACTGTTACCATTTGTTATTTGTTTTTTGTTTTTTATAAGTTGCTTATACAAATTTTATTCACAATAATTATACACATTCACACAAAGTGTTCACATAGTATCAGTTGTGCTCTCTATTTTTTTCTAAATAATAAGTAACTAGAGCTTTAGAAAAAAAAGTGATATTTTAGGAAGATGCCTTAACTTTGAACCTTACTGCTTGGAGGTCAGATTTTACTTTACTTTGCTATGACATTTAGGGAGTCAGACATAAGCGTTTACCAATCTCTTAGGCAGAGAATATTTGTATTGAATGTGCCTGTTTGTATGCATGTGATGCATATTAAGTAGGTGATAGTAACTTACATTTTTAGCTATTCCATATATGGTAGTAATTTAATGAAATGAAGGTTCTGAACATGTAGGGTTTAAAAATAATGTTGCCCAAACTTAGTACAAACATACACAAAAGGCTGTAGTAGGATAAGGAAAAATATAGATGGGGATTGGAAATGCATACAGACTGAGGGGGATAAAAATATGTAAAACATTGGGAATATAGAGAAGCACATGAGGGGGAAAATAAACGAAAAATAAACCATATAGGAATGCATAGAAAGGATATAAGGAAAAAATAAACACATTTAGACTTAATGGTATCATGAAGGCCAATAGGTAGAGGGATGTGTACAGAATTAACAATAAACTAATAAAGTAAAACAAAATTAAACATTATTAGGAAAAGGAAATATGTAAATGGGGAAAAGATTAGGGTGAAGATGTAGATATGTGAAAGCACTGTGTAGGAGATAGTGAAAGAGCTGAGGTATGTTAAATAAAAAGTATGCGGTGTAGAATGATAGGTATATAGTGCAAAGGACAAGGTGGTGAGATGGAGGACATATGCTCTGGATTAATGTATAGGAAATTAGACAGGAGTAATATAAAACTATTTGTAGAATGAAATGGCTAAAGTTAAAAAATAATGATGTCACAACTGAAAATAGCAGTGGCATTAAGTTTAGGTAGTGTAGACTTGCAAAAGATAACTCTTAAAGGGGAGAAATATAATCCAGTGGGTGATATTATGACAGTTAGAATTAATACATTTACACACAAAAAATGCATGTGACATAAAGGTGTAGAAAGAGATTTTTTTTTTTAATTACATGGGTTCATATTTTGTATCTATAACCAAACCAATATAAAATTTTGGATGCCAAACATTAAAATCATCAGCTACTTGTTTATGTAATTTTCTATTCAACTCAATAAAGGTAATGTTTTGACTCTAGTTTAAAGTGAATGTCAACTTTCATGATAAAGTGCCCGTTTTAATTTAATTCATGAAAGTTTACATTGCACCGGATTTTACAAATACTTCCCTTCTTCTCCTGAAACACCGGATCGCTGATCCCATGTCTGCAGCTCCTCTGTACTTCGTCAGCAATGACGAAACCGGCTCTCTCCAATCACGGCTTCCCCCAGGAGTGTTCATCTGGTAAGGCCACGCCGTAATTGGAGGAAGCCGGTTTCATCATTGCTGTGTTAGTACAGCAGGAAGAAGCAGACGGGGCGATCGGCGATCCGGTGTTTCAGGAGAAGAAGGGAAGTATTTGTAAAATACGGTGCAATGTAAACTTTCATGAATGAAAGTGCCCCTGTTTTTAATAGTTTTTTTAAAAAATGGGCTCTTTAACATGAAAGTTAACATTCGCTTTAATATGTTTCAGTGTAGAGTGAGTTTTATATTTTATCTTCAGTTTTAAAGAGACACTATATCCAATTTTTTCTTTCATGATTCAGGTAGAGAATACAATTTTAAACAAGATTCCAATTTACTTCTTTTATCTAATTTGCTTCATTCTTTATATATCCTTTGTTGAAGAAATAGCAATGTACATAGGCGAACCAATCACACAAGGCATCTATAGGCAGCCACCAATTAGCAGCTACTGAGCCTATATGCTTTTCAGCAAAGGATATCAAGAGAATGAAGCAAATTAGATAATAGATGTAAATTAGAAAGTTGTTTGAAATGGCTTGCTTTATCTGAATTATGAAATAAAAAAAATGGGTTTCATGTCCCTTTAAATTTTTAAATAAAAATGACTTTGCATTTTTAGATCTTTGATTAGATTCTCAGAGAAAACATGTGTATATGTACTTATATTTAGAAAAAAAATATATCTTTTCCTAGTGGAACAGATTGGCCTATATAAACAAAAATGTATTTTTATTTATTTCATGTAAAAATGTATATCTATTGCTATACATAATAAATCTGCTAGCTGACAAGAATTAGAAAATAATCTATTGTATAAACAAAGTGTAAATAAAGCCAATAAAAACCTTTTCAGCCTTTTTTCATTATTGCTGTCAAGAATAATTTACTTTTACAACAAAACATCTGAGCATTGTTATTCTATACCATGTAAGAACCATAATACAAATACTACTAAAATTTTCAGAATAATAAATATGTATTATTTTGTCTGGATGTAACATGCTATGTGTATTTCAGAATGTAAAAAAAGAGATAAAAAATATGATAATATGGTTTTCTGTTTTTTGCCTGACGTGACAAACTATTGCAAAAAACATGATGTCCATTTGCAAGATTTTTCTGGGTTCTCTTTTCAGAATGCAATATTTTTGTAAAGTAGACAAATATTAAGGCTTTCCTTAACTGCTCATAAAATATTTAAAATTTTCGCTAAAATATTCTTCAGTATGAGCTATGCTGACATCAAAATCCAGTAGTAATTCTTTTGAAGGCATCAGTTCTATTATATTGCTTTCAATTTTAAATGATGATAAAACAGAAACAATTGATTAGTGTGCAATAAAACAAACATCTAAAAAAGCTATGAAACAGTCATATGCTTTACGGCACTTAAAATGAGTGAAAGAGGAAATAATATTTAGTGAAGAAAAACTGCAAAGCTATTAGAGGAAGGATAAAGCCGTTTAATATATGCATCTAAATACTCAAAGAAACATCTTAAAATTCTCAGGCCATTATAATAATGATATCACATAAACAATAGGTAATAAATAAAAATATTTTGGGCTAGATTATAAATGCAAACTGCTTGAGCGCAATTTAACATGCGGCAGAATAGCGCAACTTCAGAGCTCTGGTTAACTGTTACATTCAAATAAAAACTTGAAAAAAATACATCAAAAATACATTTAAAAGTAAAGTTAAACTCATAATAACACTATCTAAAGTTATAAGGGCTCAAAGATTTGGGGTCTCAGGTGTTAAAAAAAGACTGCAAAGGGCTTTAACATAGATATACATACATATAAATGTCTGAATATGTATATCTGTCTATCTTCATGTTTCAAATAGGGCATGTCATTTTAAACAACTTTCCAATTTACTTTTATCACAAATTTTGCTTTGTTCTCTTGGTATTCTTAGTTGAAAGCTAAACTTAGGAGGTTCATATGCTAATTTCTTAGACCTTGAAGGCCGCCTCTAATCTACATGCATTTTGATAGTTTTTCACTACTAGAGGGCATTAGTTCACGTATTTCATATAGATAACATTGAGCTCATGCACGTGAATGTACCATGGAGACAGCTCTAATTGGCTAAAATGCAAGTCTGTCAAAAGAACTAAAATAAGGGGGTAGTCTGCTGAGGCTTAGATACAAGGTAATTACAGAGGTAAAACGTGTATAATTATAACTGTGTTGGCTATGCAAAACTGGGGAATGGGTAATTAAGGGATTATCTATCTTTTAAAACAACATTTCTGGTGTTGACTGTCCCTTTAATAAAATTATATCAGAGGTCTCCTAGATGATCTAAAGCTATTTCATCATATGAGACAATCTAAAATATTCCTCCAGCAGTGCATGATCCCTCACAAGATTCAGAAAGGCAAATTCTGCAATACTTCTATATGGGGCCTTCTCAGCATTTATGGATGTGGAGAAGAAACAAGCCCAGTACTATGAGGTTTTTTTTACATATACACTTTGTTCTTTGTGATCTATATTCATTTTGTCTTCAGATTTTTCTAAAGCTCTCCACTCAGATGAGATGATCTAAAATGATTCTCCAGACTTCCGTTAGGGGGAGGAGCAAGCAGGGTGCTGCACGCTGTGGCTCCCATGCTTGTAACTCTGTTCACCCACTCCTGCCTTCAAGCGTTCTTTGGCCGAAGAGCTTTGCCGGCCTAGACACTGGATCCTGTGGCCCATGAAGTGGAAGTCTCACTTAGGCAACTACTAGCTTCGTGGCTGAAGCACTTGCTAAAAAAGATCTATAAGTCTGCCGCAATTCTGGCAACAATATCTACTAACATTTTTCTGGCAATGATACAAAGTATAACCAACCTATCCCAGATGGAACACAAGATACATTGTATACTCGCAAGAAAGTATTCGAGTCTCAAGCTGAACCTGGAAAGATCCTGAGTATAAAGTCAAATCTAACCGCAAATCAAGAAGAAGTTGTAACCCGAAATACTCTCCGTTTTAACAGACTTTTAATACATAGCCTCTGCATCAGCATTTCTTCCCAGATACCAGAGCGCTCCCTGGTGAGTACACAGAGCCCTGCTCTACTGGCATACCTGAACTTCTTTGAGGCGGTCGGCTGCTCCCTGGAGAGCATACAGAGCCCCGCTCTACTGGCATCATCTGAACTTCTATGAGGCGCCCGGCTGCTCCCTGGTGAGCACACAGAGCCCCGCTCTACTGGTATTACCTGGACTTCCCTGAGGCATCCGGCTGCTCCCTGGTGAGCGGACGTCGGCTGTGACGGTGACGCTGAGCGACTTAGTGGTCTGTTGGTTGATGGTGATTCCGGCGCCGCTGGTGTGTCTGGGATTTAGGGAGGAGTACTTACAATCCCAGGTGGGCCAGGAGCCCTGAAGGTGGACATAGCGGAGATCCTTAGGTGCAGAGGGCTTGTTCCGTGCGGCAGACACGGGGAGAGAAGTTACTTCCGACCCTGGAGTCTGTGATTGGAGAGGAGCCTGAGCGCGTCGGCAGCGTGCGGCTGCACACTGGTGGTCATTTCCGAGATACATCTTGGTTGTACTCTCTCGGCTCAGTTCCAGAAGGGTCGTGGTTGGCAAATACACCGGGAGGAGTGCTAAGTGCTGCTTACTTGCTGGCCTAAAGCCAGTCGGGCCACACAAGATAAGGTACAGCTTTTGCCTAAGCGGCCAAAAGCCTGGAGGCTCTGTGCTTAGGGATAATTAACCTGGGACTTGGCTGAAAATCCACCAACAAACAAAGTAAAGTATTGGCTTTTTCTTTTTCCCTTTTGTTTTTTCTCTTTTTGATTTACTATGTATGCCTCATATGTAAAGAGACTTTTTTGAATTATTGCTACATCAACAGACGGACACTGGGGCAATAACATAGACTCTGTCCTTGATCTAGTAAATCTATGATATATGCTCACATATTGTTATAGCTGAATGAGTTTGTTAAGACAGAGTTAAAAGAGAAAAAAAGGAAAGAATTTTTTTTTTGTTGTTGTTGATTCTGACCTAGCTATAAGGTGTATAAGTCATTAAAGATAATAGTCTAGTATAGTATTTATCTGGCTTTGCTGATCTATAGAGAAGCAGGGATTGTGAATGTTTACAATAGTCTTGTACCCAGAGTCTAGTGCTCTGATTCAGAAAATCTACGATACATCTCTATATTTTGTTATGGCTGAATGAGTCTGCTAATGCCGTTTAAAAAAAAAAAAACCTGTTGATTTTGATCTAAGTTATAGGGTGTATAAGTCCTTAAAGATAATAGACTAGCATAGCATTTGCTTGGCTTTGCTGATCTATGAAGAAGCAGGGATCGTGAATGTTCTCAATAGTTTTGTGCCCAGAGCTTTTAAGCACATAGAGGGAATCTTACTGGAAGGGGCATACTTAGATCTCCCTGGATTATAAGTATATTAAAGTCCTAAATAACAGAACACAGTATCCACTGTATAGGCCATTTCTCACGTCTTGCTTTTTTATCACCTTCTTTTCTTTTTTTTTTTTTTGTCTCTTTCGCCCTCTCACTTGATTTCACTCTGGACCTCATCAAGTTCAGTACACATAGTCACTTGCACTCCCCACTTTCCTCTTCACTTGTATTTTTCTTTCTTTTCTCTCTTGTTTCTTTTTTTCTTCCTTAGCACCTCTTTTCTCTTCTCTTCTTGTTTCCTTTCTTTTCTTTTCTTTTCTTTTTTTTTTTTCTTCTTACTGAGGTGTACATATCTATTCCCGGATCTCAGGGATCAGAAAATAGATTTAATAAATCTAGCATAGAGTTAATCAGCACACAAGCATAAATGCACTTTTTTTGCACAACTATTTGATTTGACAATTGTATCACGTGCTTATACAGCAGGGCTTTTTAGAATTTTGCTGCATATGGACAAATTCATATCATCAGCTAGGAATTCTCCTACTATGCCCGTTAAGCAAAGAGAAAAAAAAATGGCGAAACGTGCCAACCAGGTATTAGAGGCATCACAAATACAAAATGAGCCACATTTTGATATGCAGGAATTGGTTACACAGATTACTAAGATTTTCACGCCACAATTAGACAGCATGAAAGCAGAGATCAAGCAGGACATAAATGGCCTTGCAGCAGAGGTAAGACAGTTTTCTACAAGGCTAATCGAAGCAGAAGCCATAATATCTGAGATTGAGGATAAATTAAATATAGTTGAAGTTAACAACGCCGAGTATATCAAGAAAATTAACAAATTACAGAGTAGAGTGGAGGACCTGGAAGACCGATCCAGGCGTAATAACCTTAGAATCATCGGTCTTCCTGAAGACAGTAAATATCTTGACTTGATGCAGTTTGTCACGGTCACCCTCCCTCAGAGTCTTAAAATTAATACTGATGTCGCGATACCTATAGAAAGGGTACATAGAACTGGCTCAGTACGACACATGAGAAAAGATAACATTCCCACTAGGCCTATAGTACTAAAGTTCCTGAATTTCCAGGATAAAGTGCATTTCCTCAGGCAATATAGGAACGCATACCCACTCATAATAGACCAGCACAAAATCCTAATTTTCCAAGATTTCTCTAGTGAGACAGCAGCAAGACGGAAGGAAATGTCTCCATTTTGTTCCAAATTATTAAATGCAAATTACAATGTCAAGATGATATACCCGGCTAAGCTGGTTGTAATAACAGACGATACACAATCCACCCAAAATACGAATAAAGAGGCGCAGGCTTTTTGTAATGAGCATGGTATTCAATGATAAAGGATTCTTAATATCAGGTATTCAGAACTTGCCAGAATTGTAATTATAGCCCGGAAGAGTAGGTACTTGATGGCTTGGATGATGTATGGATGTATATGTAGTCCTATTGGGGTCTTGTTGTGTATTGGTCCTATTTTTGCAGGAACCCCGTTTCTCTTCTCTCTTTTTTTTTTTTTTTTTTTTTTTTTTTTTTTTTTTTCTCTCTCCCCCTCGGTTCGCCCCCCCCCCCCCCCTCCTCTATCTCCCTTGGTCTGGTGTCTGAGATACCCGGATTCCCACTGTTAGTGCCATAATAGCCAGAAAAGGCTCTGATGTAAATTTTTTGAATCTTCTTTCCTGGAATGTAGGTGGAATAACCTCTCCAATAAAGAGGAAAGCCATCATTAAACAACTAGGTTTATATAAACCTGATCTGGCAATGCTTCAGGAAATTCACCTAAAAGAACCAGAAATAATGAAGTTAAAAGGGAAGTGGGTTGGGGATGTTATTGCAATAGCTGGGGAGGATAGGAAGAAAGGTCTGGCAATTCTAGTCAAACATTTAGCCTACGAGTTGGTAGGCCTGGAGGAAGACCCTGGAGGCAGGTTTCAAATACTTAAAATAAGAATTAACTCTATCTTGTTTATTATTTGTAATATATATGGACCCAATGGAGTAGATATTCAATTTTGGGATGGATTCATAGACAAATTATTCGAATACTCGGGGAAAAATCTAATAATAGTGGGGGATTTTAATCTTACACCTTTCCCCAATATGGATAGGACTGGTAGAAAGGATATATACAGGAGTGATAGGAAGACCCGGATATTCCAAAAAATATGCAGTCAATTGGGGGTGAGAGACATATGGAGGGTCCAACATCCTGATACCAAGGCATATACATGCATGTCACCATAGCTTATCTAGGATTGATTTATTTCTAGTGACAGAGGCCCTGATGGGGCTTGATTGTAAGGCTGACATTAAAGACATTGTCTTGTCAGACCACGCAATCATTTCATTGGAATTTTGCGGCGAGGTATTCAAAAAAGCGGGTAACAATATATTATTCTTCCCTAAATATTTAGCTATGAATAGTCAATTCCAAAACTTTTTAAAAAGTAAATGGATAGAATATCAAACTTTTAATGGGCAATACCAGGAGAATACAGAAATATATTGGTAAGCCGCCAAGGCTGTGCTCCGGGGACAGATATAGGAGTATATGTGCAGATTAAAAAAAAAAGCTAAACAAAAAGAATTACAACTTTCGAACACAGTAAGAAATATGTATAATGCTTATACTGCCTCCAGATCAAGTATAAATTGGAATAGATATAGAGTAGACACGCTAAAACACAATGGGACATTTTTCTAAAACAAAAGTGTATACAAGAAGGATTAAAACAAAAAGCCCTCTACAGAGGGTTCACTGGCAGGGCTGCTAAATATCTCGCTAGAATTGCCAAACCAAAAGGTAGTAATCTGATAGCTGCTATTAGGCGGAATGGGACTAGATATACTCAGACAGAGGAGATTAAAAAAGTCTTCTATAATTATTTTAAGGGAATTTATAACGCAGAATCTCCTAGTTACGCAGATAGGGAGACATTCTGGTCCAAACTAAATCTACCTAGAATCTCACAAGAAGATTTACAGCAATTAAATCTGCCAATCACAGACCAAGAAATCAAGTTGGCTATTAAGCAGGCTAAACTTAACAAAGCCCCAGGACCAGACTGCCTCCCTACAGAGTTTTATAGAATCATACAGGAAGAAGTGACCCCAACACTGTGTCGGCTGTTCAATAAATATTTTAGTTCACAAATAAGATGCTCTAGATATTTCACGGCATCTAATGTCGTGTTAATTCTAAAAAAAACCAAGGACTCAGAGTTAGTAGAGTCTTATAGACCTATCTCGCTGCTAAACGCAGACTATAAGTTATTTACATCAATAATAGCTAGCAGATTACAGCCGGTAATTAAAGGTATTATACATGAAAATCAAGTCGGCTTTATGCAGGGGAGAAGCCCAGTTAAGAATCTAAGGAAGACCATGATTATCCTGGACTATCTCTGGAATAACTCAATAGCAGCAAACCGAAAGGGAGTGGATACAGCCATTTTATTCCTAGATGCAGAAAAAGCATTCGATTACATAGGTTGGGGTCACTTGTTCACGACAATAGAAAAATTCGGGTTTAGAGGGCACTTCATTAATTTTATCCAGTCATTATATAGTAATCCAGTCTCTGCCCTTATTGTAAATAATACAACTACAGATCCTATCCCGCTACATAGAGGTACCAGACAAGGCTGTCCGCTGTCTCCCTTGTTATTCAATATCTCACTCGAAACACTGGCTATATTACTACGGGACCAGCTAGATGGTATTAGTATTGTGGAGCAAAAGTTTATTCTTTCATTATACGCAGACGATTTGCTGGTTTTTTTAAACAATCTTGAAGTCAATTTGCCGAAGCTTATATCGAGTATGCAACTTTTTGGTTCAATCTCGGGTTATAGAATTAACTTCAATAAGTCAGAATTATTGTGGATAACAAAACCAGCAAATAGTTATATGAAACATCCCTTCAAGGAAGCAAACTGTATAACCTATTTAGGTATAGTCTTAACCAATAACCCATTGGATTGGTATGACATGAACATTTCACCCTGTCTAGATTAGTCTGCCGATATCACTAATACCACGTATCATGTTAATACAAACAATAATATTTCCCAAAATCCTGTATTTTTTGCAAAACATTCCTGTAATGCTTAAAAATAGGGATGTCATGAAATTCAATTCCATGTGTACTGAGTTTATCTGGAAAGGGGGGAAACCACGGATCGCCCTAACCAGGCTAATGAGCAAAAAGATGGCAGCAGGATTATCATTTCCTAATATTAAATTCTATAATTGGGTCTCCTTAATCAAGTTTGCTGTGGACTGGATTACCCAAAAAGAATATCTAACTCTATATCAGTGTGAGTCCAATATTATAGCCCCATTTACTTTAAATGCGTTGTTGCATTGTCCAATCAAGAAATTACCCTGCAATGTCAATAATTTAATGACATTTAAGAGTATCATCTGCGCATGGCAGAAATTCTGTCTCGAAATACAGATTAATCCCCATGCAACTGAATTATTAACAATCCAGGAAAATCCGGAATTTCAACCAGGTCACGTCTCTCGAGTTTTTCAGGGCTGGGAGGAAAAGAGCTTAAAGTATGTGAAGCAACTCCTGTTACCAGATGGTATGATCGATGCATTTAACTCTATTTGTTCCAAATATGGAATACATAGTAAAGATTTTTTCGCATACTTACAGATCCGACACTATATATCAGATATTCAAAAATAATTCAAACCAAATTGGTCCTTGGGCCCTTTAACGGCCGGAATTAAAATATATCAAGCAGGAAGATTCTCAATTGCAACTTTTTATAGTATTTTAAATACTAATAGTATCTTAAAACAAATTACATATATACAATTGACATGGCTAAGATACTTTCCAAGTATATCTATAATAGATGTACAGGGAAGTATTAGAGCAATTAATGAATCCTGGGTCCCGACATATAGACATTATATAATTCTATATTACTCCTAGTAAAAGGTCAACTTGGTCAGCGAATATTCATTCCTGTACTCGATGTAATAAAGAGAAGGCAGATATACTGCATTGTCTATGGTTATGCCCTAAGATCTCTCAATTCTGGAGTAAAATAATTTACTGGATTAACTGGATACTTAATATAAGAATAAGCATAGGGCCCCAAGACATTGTCTTCCTGCTAAGATATACAGCAGGAGGCAAGGAATATAAACTCATTAATACTTTAATAATACTTGCTCGTAACCTTATATTTAAAACGTGGAAAGCGACATATGCCCCAAAATTTTCAGAATTTAAGAAAGCAGTTATTATGCAACTTACAATTGAACAATATACCATACAGAATCTAAATGTAGAGCAGGTACAGATGTTCTTTTTAAAATGGGAGGGAGTAATTAAATCCCTCCCGAATAATACTCAAATCCAATTGGTCAAACCCCTTAGTACTTCTATCTTTGTTATCCAAAATATTCTTACAGGTCGTTTTCCTTGATGCTGGACAAATGATCCTGCCAATACTATCAGATAGAGGGGCGGAGAGGGTGGGGATTGGGTTTTTTTTTTCTCTTTTTCTTTCTCTCTTTTTCTAGTGTTTATTTCCACGTGTATGGTATGATGAATGGATGATATATGTAGTATCAGTGTATTATATCCCAGGAAAGCATTCTAATTTGAAAATTCAGATGATATGTGCAGCTTGTAGGGAGGGATTAATAGGATCCTATGTGAAACTGGTAAAAGGATATTAAAGTCCTCTTTTCGTTTAAAAATTGATAAGATATGGTAGTATTTATGATTTATGCTAGGATGCAATATCTATGTTCAAGCTGACTTGTTGTTATTATGAAATATCAATGAGTGTTTGGTATGTTAGATACACAGTTATCTGTTCATTCTGTGAGAACTCCTAAGGTAAATTTGTAATAGTTGTAGTATTTGGTTGTATGTACAATATGATTTACCTTTTTGTTTGGAAAATCAATAAAAAAAAAAACATATTTTAAAAATGATTCTCCAGCACTGCAAGATCTCTCACAAGATTCTAAAAAGGCAAAATTTTCTATACTTCTCTTAGGGGTTTTCCCTTCATTTCTGGATGTAAAGACAAGCCCAGTGCAATATAGCACTGCAGAACATCAGAGTTTTGTTAAATAAACACTTTGGGAGTTGCATTTTAAATTATTTTAGGTTTCAGATTGTGCCCTTTAAGTTGTATTAGATTTAAGCTTTGCAGTTTCTATTTTGTATTTTAATGCATGTAGTTTCTGTATACAGCAGCATAATTAGGAATGTTAGTTTGACAAATTCGGATTATGCTTTGAAAGTTTTTGCGTAACTTTAACAAATCATACTTATTATATTTCTATGCATATTTTACAAATGACATTGCACTTTGTATTTGTTCTTTGTAAAATAAAACTGACAGTTACAGAAAGTGTGAGGGACATGGGAAGTCCCTGGGCTTAACAGGGGAGTTCCCAGTGTATGTCTGAATCTGTCTCACAATTCTTATGATATTCTCTAAGCATTTTACACCAGCAGCTCTAACTGGTTTATCTCCCCAGCTATTTTCCAGATAGTATGTATTTTCACTGGAGGTTTGCAAAGGAATTGCTAATGTCTTGCTAGACTTGGACAGTTTCAAATGTTTGCTGCAAATTTGTAGCAATTCTGCATTGAAAGTCTCCAGAAAAGACTTGCCTTACAAATTTGCTGCAAGTGTGCAACAACTGTGTTTTTTGCAAAACGTGCATAGGAATTGCTGTTTTCTTGCTAGATTTTCCAAACTTTAAACGCTTGCTGCATATTTTGTAGCAAGAATGCACAGAAAAGCTCAAGAATATTATTGCCTTAGAAATTTGCTGCAAGTGTGCAACAATTGCATATAGCATGTCATTTTTGTAGCAAATGTGAGAAAATAATTGCTATTCTCTTGCTAGAGAGCCAAGTTTTAAAAGTTTGCTGCACATTTGTAGAAAGTCTGCATTTAAATTTTTCAGAATAAACTTGCTTTATAAATTTGCTGCAAGTCTGCTACTATTGTGTATAGCATGTGTTTTTTTTAAATAAAAATTGCAAAGAATTGCTAAAATGTTGCTTGAAATGAAAAGCTTCAAACATTTGTTGCAAGTCTGCTTAAAAAGTCTTCAGAAAAGATTTGCTTACAATCTTGCTGAAAGTCTGCTATAACTGTATATTTTATGTTTCCCTTACATATTTCTATTTATCATGAGAGTAGTTAATAACTGCTCTAAACTTTATTTTGGTACCTAAAAATTCACTATTCCTTTATTTTAGATAATTATTGATTTCAAGATAATAATTATCAAAGTGATCAATTATTTGTAGTTACATTACTAAGGTAAACTTTTCATTAATTATACTTACATAGAAGTCATACCATGGAGCTAATAATTTTATTGACTCTTCCTTTATACTAGCTATGGCTTGTTTAGCACCCGTAAGAACTATTTTAACATATATTATGTTAAAATATAATATATTTCAAAAAAATAAATGTACTATTTACTCTTTGTAAGGCTACAAACAAAGGGCTAGATTATAAGTGGCAAGCTATTATTAACGTGCATATTTTACAAATTTGAAGTAAACATGACCGTATGATTGCAAACTAAATATATAGGTATATTTATAAGGCTCAGTGCTATATATTTAAAAAGGGATGCTTTACATTACATTGCCAATGTCGGTGACAATGCTAATTGGAATATTTAGCTAGCATTGCCACCAATTGCGATGTATAGTAAACCTCATCTTTGCAATGCTGTCTTTAAACAGAAATATTGGCATTTTTTATTATTTTGCCTGCATTCTCGACATTGAGTCACATCCGTTTTAAATATATATTGCCACCTCACAGCACTTTCAATCATCAGGGCCTTAGACTTGTAAGAATGTATATACTCTCTTACAAAGTATTTTCTTTTTAAAAAAATACAATAACTGTGAGGGATACCCCGGATTATCCGAATGGGTAGCTCCGCCAAACGGGTCCAGCTTCCTCCCTGCCGACTGCAGCTATGTAGCTAGCAAGTGACCACAGCCTGTAGCCACCCCTGATGCCCGACAGCATCAGTACTCAGGGTCCCACCCTGTGGCAGACTCCGGCTAACCAGACTGGGTAGCTCTGCCTGAGGGTCCTTCCTCTGCATGGAACAGGCTGCTATGTAGTCCAGGAAAGTGATTCTAGATGGGGCCTACCCAAATAAATAGACAGACTAGCATTCAGGTGAAAACAAAACTGATTTTATTGAAAACACACACTCCTTTTATACAGACAGCTCATCATGATAAGAACAGAAGACAATGCCACAGTTTTCCTGCCATTCCTGCCCCTCCAGACAGCCCGGCACCTCCATATCCCAGTGGAGAGGCGGCACTTCCAGGGTGTCATTTTAAAGCTCTCGGTCCCCAGATGCCACAGTCCAAAACATCAGCATGATTCTTTACTGGGGACCGGAGTTACAGTCCGTTGAAGTTATGGGGTTAGGGGTGTCCAAAACCCCCAGTTCCCAAAGGAGCTCCCCTCTGATAATTGCCACAGCTCTTGTCCTTGCCAGGGGCTACCAATCCCCAAAAGAGCAGAACTCTGGGGAAAAGGGCTGCTGGAGCGACCAGGGGTAAAGTTAGCAGGTGTCCTGCTGTCCTGTGGCCGACCGGGAGTTTCAGGAGCTCGGCCAGCCTGATCGGAACAGCCAATAGAATGCGAGCTCAATCTGATTGGATCAGCCAATCCGATTGAACTTGAATCTAATTGGCTGATTCAATCAGCCAGTCAGATTTTTCCTACCTTAATTCCGATTGGCTGATAGAATCCTATCAGCCAATCGGAATTCAAGGGACGCCATCTTGGATGACGTAATTTAAAGGAACCTTCATTCGGTGTTAGGACGTCGGAAGAAGAGGATGGATCCGCGCTGGCTGCTTCAAGATGGACCCGCTTTGCTCCAGATGGAAGAAGATAGAAGATGCCGCCTGGATGAAGACTTTGGACCCTCTGGAGGACCTCTTCTTGCCGGATAGGATGAAGACTTCGGACCCTCTTCTGGACGGATCGGTGATACCCGGCTGGGTGAATACAAGGTAGGGAGATCTTCAGAGGCTTAGTGTTAGGTTTTTTAAGGGGGATTTGGGTGGGTTAGATTAGGGGTATGTGGGTGGTGGGTTGTAATGTTGGGGGGTATTGTATGTTTTTTTTACAAGCAAAAGAGCTGATTTCTTTGAGGCATGCCCCGCAAAAAGCCCTTTTAAGGGCTGGTAAGGTAATAGGGCTGTTAACTTTTATTTTAGAATAGGGTAGGGCATTTTTTATTTTGGGGGGCTTTCTTATTTTTTTAGGGGGCTTAGAGTAGGTGTAATTAGTTTAAAATTCTTGTAATCTTTTTTATTTTTTGTAATTTAGTGTTTGTTTTTTTTGTAATTTAGTTTAGTTGATTTAATTGTAGGTAGTTTAGTTAATTAATTTATTGATAGTGTAGTGTTAGGTTTAATTGTAACTTAGGTTAGGATTTATTTTACAGGTAATTTTGTAATTATTTTAACTAGGTAGCTATTAAATAGTTAATAACTATTTATTTAATAGCTATTGTACCTAGTTAAAATAAATACAAAGTTGCCTGTAAAATAAATATAAATCCTAAAATAGCTACAATGTAATTATTAGTTATATTGTAGCTATATTAGGGTTTATTTGATAGGTAAGTATTTAGTTTTAAATAGGATTAATTTATTTAATAAGAAATAATTTATTTCATTAGATTTAAATTATATTTAACTTAGGGGGGTGTTAGGGTTAGGGTTAGACTTAGCTTTAGGGGGTTAATACATTTATTATAGTAGCGGTGAGGTCCGGTCGGCAGATTAGGGGTTAATACTTGAAGTTAGGTGGCGGCGATGTTAGGGAGGGCAGATTAGGGGTTAATAAAATTTATTATAGGGTTTGCGAGGCGTGAGTGAGGCGGTTTAGGGGTAAATACATTTATTATAGTGGCGGCGAGGTCCGGACGGCAGATTAGGGGTTAATAAGTGTAGGTAAGGTAGCGGCGACATTGGGGGGGCAGATTAGGGGTTAATAAATATTATGTAGGTGTCAGCGGTGTTAGGGGCAGCAGATTAGGGGTACATAGGGATAATGTAGGTGGCGGCGGTGTCTGGTCGGCAGATTAGGGGTTAAAAAAATTGATTATAGTGGCGGTGATGTGGGGGGACCTCGGTTTAGGGGTACATAGGTAGTTTATGGGTGTTAGTGTACTTTAGAGCACAGTAGTTAAGAGCTTTATAAACCGGCGTTAGCCCATAAAGCTCTTAACTCCTGACTTTTTTATGCGTCTGGAGTCTTGTCGTTAGATTTCTAATGCTCACTTCAGCCAAGACTCTAAATACCGGCGTTAGGAAGATCCCATTGAAAAGATAGGATACGCAATTGGCGTAAGGGGATCTGCGGTATGGAAAAGTCGCGGCTGGGAAGTGAGCGTTAGACCCTTTCCTGACTGACTCTAAATACCAGCGGGCGGCCAAAAGCAGCGTTAGGACCCCTTAATGCTGGTTTTGACGGCTAATGCAGAACTCTAAATCTAGGCGTTGGTTAGTATAACAACTGGAGATTACGAATAATAATCCAGAGGCTACCCATAATTATTATGTGCAAGAATATAGGCCATTAGGGTAATATTATCTGAAAATAAATAACTTCTCTAAGGATTTTTTTTATTTCTAATTCTGATAAAGGTGGTCCCATCATAATTCAACACAGGGAACAATATACTTAAGAAGCATATAGGCAGCTCAATAGTCAGGATACTTATACCAGATTAACGTTTAATCTAACTAGGAAATTAAAAAATGAATTGAAGGAATTTTTTGATTGGTCTGTCAAATGGGCTGTATTAGCAAAACAGTAGATTTACTGTTTATAGATAATCCCAGAATTACAGTATATAAGCATTTACCTAAAATGCATAAGGATGCTGTCAACCCTCCTGCAGACCAATTTCTAGCATTCACACTCTGGGTGAAAGGCTGGGAGCCTATATTGATTAATTTTTACAACCTATAATACAAATATGTCCTGGACATGTAAGAGACACTAAACATTTGCTTAGGATGTTAAAATATTTAGCAATAGACAAAGAAAGCAATCTTGTTACAATAGATGTAATATCCTTATATTCAAGTATCCGGTTTAGAATCACTATTTATGATGTTGAAGATTTTTACGAGTTGTGAGAATATCTTTACAAGTTTTATATGTAAAGTAGTGGAATTCTAATAACAACTTAATTATGTTCTATTTCAAGGACACTATTTCTTGCAAAATGTGGTACGGCTATCGGGGCAAAATTTGCCCCCTCATATGCGAATATTTATTTAAGTTTCTTTGAATTTCAGAAAATATTTTCAGATCAGAACCCATTTAGGAAATTTATAAAGGCGTACTTCAAATTTATAGATGATCTATCGCTAATATGAACCGGAAGTAGTCAAAGTTTGGTAGAATTTATGATATACAGGGATAACAAAATACAAAAGTCTGCAGCACCTTCTTATTTAGTGTGACATTTGCCAATGTGTTAAAGTAATCACATAAAATTAAATGAAATGGCTTATTCCATAAAGAGCTGGAACGGAAATCCCCTTAAGTGTGTCAAAACACACTGCAGTGATATAGTTCAGTACAAGGTGCAAACACTTTCTGTGACTAAGAAGGTGGGGATACAGTACCGGTCACTAGGGAGCAGCTTTCTATACCATCGGTGTCCACCTCATGGTGTCTCTACGATTCACAAGCAATCCTCTCCCCTCTTTCAGTACTCCACCTCCTCTGACTACGTCACAGTGTGATGACTCACTGGGGGGAATATCCGGCAAATGATTGCTCCAATTAGCGTTCCGTATTCAACTTGAAGATCCAAAAGACAGGAGCACCGGTGAACCTAAAACTCAATTTATTCACAAAATAAACATGGATGGGTTCACATCAAAGTGTCTAGCAAGGAAAGTTGGAGTGTTGGTAAGGTACTCCATTACCAGCTGATGTGTTTCAGCAATGAATTTTACGTTCACCGGTGCTCCTGTCTTTTGATAATAACCTTGATACAGGGATAACAATAATAAAAATTTAGGGCTAGATTACATGTGGAGCACTAAATATTGCTTGCGATATCAGCGCTTCACTTTGTAATACTAACGCACACTAATGTATGCTGCTATGTGAATGTGACCTCTTGTTTGTATTGCTAGAAAGCATTGCACTCACAAGATCGCGATTCCATAGGCTTCATCAGAGATGGTACAGAACCTAAGTGCAGCGAAGGGGGTAAGTCACACAGCAATTGCAGCATTTTTAAAGGGACAGTTTACTCAAAAATTTTCTCCCCTTTAATTTGTTCCCAATGATCTACTTTACCTGCTGGAGTGTATTAAATTGTTTACAAGTAGCTCCTTTACCCTTATATTGGCATTTGAAATAGTTGTTTTAGCATGTGGTATCCCCACCTATTCTGAAAGTTTGTGGCCGCGCGTACCAGCTATAGATAAGCTTTGTAAACACAGCCAGCAAAAGAAATTGCACTCCCAGTCGGATATAGCAGAGATAAGATAATACAATGTTGATTTTCCATTGTTCTCTCAAAGTACTGGTGATTGTTTTAAGGACAGATATAAGATAAAGTAGCAGGTATATTTGCACAATGTGATACAGTAATGAGATCTGATTATACCTACAAGCTCAACCCATTTTATTAGGTTGTGGCTTCAAAACACAAAATCAGAGCTTTAATATACACAAATAAGCCTTAAAAAGCTAATTTTCATAAATTTTTTCCTCTGCAGTTGGTAAAAAGAGTAATTGTAAACACATTAAGGGAAAAACTATTTTACAGTATACTGTCCCTTTAAATATATATGTATATGAAAATATATATATATATTTATTTGTTAATACGTGCATATACACATATTAACACATAAATATATATGTATATAAGTATATACATATATATTTACAGGGAATACAAAGCTCCCATAGACCGCAATGTAAAGGCACTTTTCAGTGCCGTTTTTTTTCTAGGACCACACACCCGTCAAATTTAAACCACTAAAACTTAATAGTGCAGTTGTGTTTTTTTTTTTTTTTTTTTTTTATTAAAAAAAAAGTTTTTACTATAATGCTCTCTATTTTGAGTTTTTTTTTTTTTTTTGGCACTTTTAAAAAATTTGACAGAGATCTAAACTTGTAATGGCTGGTTATTTATCATTTGTAGGTGACCAATTTAGTACTCCACTTGTAATCTGGCCCTTAAAGGGATACTAACCCCAACATTTTTTCTTTCATGATTCAGATAGAGCATGAGATTTTAAGCACTTTTCTAATTTACTCCTATTATCAATTTTTCTTTGTTCTCATGTTATCTTGATTTGAAAAAAACAGTAATAAAAGGTTAGGAGCCGGACCATTTTTAGTTCAGCACCTCGGTAGCGCTTGCTGATTGGTTTGCTACATTTAGCCACAAATCAGCAAGTGTTACCCAGGTGCTGAACAAAAAATGGTCCGGCTCTAAAGCTTACAGTACTGCTTTTTCAAATCAAGAAAACATGAGAACAAAGAAAAATTGATAATAGGAGTAAATTAGAAAAGTGCTTAAAATCTCATGCTCTATCTGAATCATGAAAGAAAAAAATTGGGTTTAGTATCCCTTTAATGTTTACTTATAGTTCCTCTAAAGTTGGATGTAACACTGGAACTTGATTTTAATAATAAATGCATAGCATCTAAAACCTATACAAAACCTATTGCAGGGAACATCATCCAGTGTATCTTAAGAAAGCTATCCCTAAGGGCCAATACATGAGACTTAGGAGAAATTTTACAAAAGTTTCTGAATATGTAAATCAAGTGTCAGAATTTACAGATAGGTTAGCAATGAGGGATTATAACAAGGATTCTCTTACCAAAACAAGTGATTGGGTAGCATCGATGGAAAGAAAGGATCTTTTATTAGACTAGAGAAGATTTGATCAATCTACTTACAGTAGTCTTACTTTTAGCACATGTTATAGTAGACTATTTTCAGATATTTGCAATATTATAAAAAGATATTTACCTATCTTGGAATAGGATCCCTTTCTGGATAAGAATTTGATTGTCAATATCAGATTTGTCTCTAGGAAGGCCAAAACAATTGGTGATATTTTTTTAAATGTGGTGTGAGACCATGTAAATCTTGTAACTATGCTTGAATTACCAATAAGTTTTTGGATAGTGACAATATTGAACATCATATTAAATATCATTTAACATGTAACTCTACCTATGTGATTTACTTGATTATCTGTTAATTATATGGTAAGAAATACACAAGTTATACGACTAGAATGCTAAAAGAAAGAATATGAGAACATATTTTATCTTTGTCTAAATATCAACCTAGGACCTCTGTAGCTAGACATTTTGCCTCTCATGTAACATCTGAATCCATCTTTAGATTTTTAGCTATTGATCATGTCCCATATAACAGGGGAGGTGATGGGCTTAAACTTCTCTTGAAAAGGGAAGTATATTGGATATTTAAACTGAACACTGGCAAACCAAATGGAATCAATGAAAAATCAGATCTAAAGTTACTCATTGATTAAATGAAGGATTTAGATGTAGGTAGAGGATTTTTTTTTCCTATACCACACACACACATTCCCCACACTTAGCACACTGCATTATTTCCTATATCACAGTTTCACATCGCACATAGTTCACACATACATCTTCACTACAACACCACATTCACCACTATCACTGACACACTCAACCATCATATGGTTTTTGTTTTGTTTTTTCCAATACATCACGTACATATATTTTTCATACACCGTACACAGACATTTCCTACATGGGAATGTTAAATATTTAAAGTAAATACACAGTATAATACACAATTATATATATGTGTGTATATATGTATAAATATGTATTTATGTTTATATTTGTGTATATGTCTGCAAATATATATATATATATATATATATATATATATATTTTTTTTTTTTTTTTTGCTTGTTTGGATCTATAACTACTGCCACTCGGCAGTTTAAAGATAATACCTGTCCTGATGAAGGCCCAAATGAGGGCCGAAACGTTGACCATGTATTAATGTTCTAGGAATAAAGAAAATATTTGTCTCTATACAAACCCTGAGAGTGCCCCCTTCTTCTACATTGTTCTTTATATATATATATATTATACATACATACATACATATACATGAAATCTAAAGTTTAACGCTGCAAAGTGCAAAATTATGCTTTTAGGGAAGAAAAATCCACACTTTTATTACAGACTTAAAGGGACATTCCAGTCAAAATTTAAATGCACATAGATGTATTGCAACTTTGAGTAGAAACATATTTGCAATATAAATATATTGGCAAAAATGCTTCTAGGAAAATTTATCACTGTTTTAGTGTTAACATTTTTCTTTGCAGGTGCATGTGAAGCATAGCTAGATATTGTCACTGACATTGTCACTACACACAGCATTTTAAATATTGCAGCTGCTCAGATCATCAGTGGGGCTTGTAATGTCAGCAATTACAAAAACTATTAGATTGATCAGTACCAAACCAGATGCCTAATCAATACTAAACTCTGTGGCCCTGTAAAAACAGCTAAACTATAAATTAGATGGCTAAATAGTAAATGTTCTTAAATAAGTTAAAAGTGTATCTTCAACAAGATTGTATTAGAATGTTCTTATATCAATAATAACTTCAGATAGTGTATATATAATAAAATTCATTCATCACGATACAAATTTAATTATGCAAGACAATCCATAAACTGATTAAAAACAATTCATAAACAGATAAAAACAGTACATAAACAATTCATAGACAAATCAAAACAGGAAAAAATTCATATAAACCACACAATATTAGTAAAAAAATGGGAATGGTTTATCCTTGAGACATAGCACACATATAGTGTAGTAAACCAATATACTCAGTCTCGGAATAAAATTACAATCGATTTAGTGGAGATACAACCCAGTGCATTAAAGTTAGATATGCTCCAGCATTGCAATACTTTTAGTATTTTTGTTACGAAATAGGACTCTGTATGTGATATTGGTATTAGATTTTAAGCATATTTAAATACACTAACAATCTTGAAATATAGTGTTACCATTTTTCTAAATATTTATAGTATTGTTTGTAACATAACAGTGTTCTGCATCTGATATTTATATTAGATTGTAAGCATATCGTAACTAGTGCCTTTTAAGAGGGTTTTTTTAAAAAAAGTTTAATAATTTTTTTTATTATAACATCTTTTTAAAAAACTATGAATATTTCACTCATATATAGACTAATTGAAGATTTTTAAAATATAAAAGTACAATTTGCCTGATACATAAAGCATATAAAGAAAAGAGCTGTTGTAAATTAGCACATTTGGCAGCCTAAGTAATTAATAACAACCCCTATAAAAGGCACCAGGTTAGTAATGCAAGAAGAGCTTGAGAAAGGTGTATTAGCCGAAACGCGTTGTTTTTTTTATCTATCTGAGGATCCGTACTTGCTAGAACTGACATGAATCTAGATGCCAAACGGCGGTATTGCCGAAAAGATCAAGCGTTCTCTAAACAAACTGCACAGCTACCTGTGCAAAAAGATTGAGTGTCCTGCTGTAAGCAACTAAAGAACAGCCACTGGGACCACACTGCGGGAGCCGTCCGACACCTTCCGGTTTAAGTAAGACGTTTATCACCTCAATTGGAATTATTTGCTTGCTTGTGACATGTTTCTCTTGTCTTTTTTTTCTCCTGCATAGGATTTGTATTGCAATGCTGGAGCATATCTAACAAAGAGACTTTAATAAACTGGGTCGTATCTCCACTAAATCGATTGGAATTTTATTCCGAGACTGAGTATATTGGTTTACTACTCTATATGTAAGCTATGTCTCAAGGATAAACCATTTTCATTTTTTTACTAATATTGTGTGGTTTATGCAATTTTTTTTCTGGGAATTTTAAAGTGTTTGGATTTGTCTATGAATTGTTTATGAATTGTTTTTAAATTGTTTTTAATCAGTTTATGAATTGTCTTGCATGATTAAATTTGTATCGTGATGAATGAATTTTATTATATATACTCTATCTGAAGTTATTATTGATATAAGAACATTCTAATACAATTTTGTTGAAGATACACTTTTTACTTATTTAAGAACTTTTAAGATCATTTACTATTTAGCCATCTAATTTATAGTTTAGCTGTTTTTACAGCGCCACAGAGTTTAGTATTGATATGATTAGGCACCTGGTTTGGTATTGATCAATCTTTAGAGAAAAACACCTGTTTCTGTAGTCTTTCAATACTATAATTTTGCGAGCGCAGGTCTAACTTTGTGTATTCAGATCATGTCAGCAATTAACAAATTTAGTCATTACCAGATGGTACAAGCACCTTAGGCTCTCCAAGCAAGTGATGTGTTTAAAATGCAGGTGCACGGTGCATACTTAAATACTCTTTTGAAACAGCTATAGCGTTTATTAGAAGCATTTTTGCTAATACATGTCTATTACAAAATTGCTTCTGTTTAATACCGAAATGCACCCATGTGGTTTCAAATTTTGGCTGGAATATCCCTTTAATAATTAACTTTCACAAGAGGTAGTAAAGACGAACACTGTGAAGGACTTTAAGAATACATGGGATAAGCATAGAGTTATCCTATTAACTAGATAAGTTTATACTTTTAGGAAATATCAGGCAGAATTGCTGGGCCTATAGTTCTTATCTGTGGCCAACCTTTTTCACCACTTATCTTACTTGGAGGAGTCAATCCAGACTTTTACTGAAGTAGAGAATGTTAGTTACTAGTCAAGGATCTGGGGAGATCTGCCTTGTTCCTGCCCATGGGACACCCATAACTATGTTGAACCCACCCTGTCCCCTCTCATGGAGCAACCGTGACTAAACCCAGGATTGTTTGCCCTTTAAGGTTTCTGGAACCAGCACTGCTTGCTAATTTTGGTATAACAATTTCCATTGTTTTGCAGTGTCCATTAAAAAACATTTTATTATATCTCATGTGATGAGGTCAATTAGGGACAAATATAAATTTGTTTAATCAGTACGCAAACAATCACAGGCTTGTGAAGTCTGTAGTATTCACTTGCAATTCTCACGGATATTGTAAAACACACAATTTTAAAGTTAAATTACTTTTAAGGAAAGCAAATAAGCAATAAATGTATATTTCAATATTTTTAATAAACATAATTCAATTATATTACAATTTCAAAGTGTTTTGGATTGGATTGGCTAGATTATGAAGTTTTATACAACTTGCTGTTTTAATTTATAATTAATTTTGTGTAGTTCTCTTTGTATACTTCATTAAAGAGTAACCCTAGGGGCACTTGTCTCTAGACACTTGAAGGTAGATTTATGAAGCAGAATATGCTGTTGTTTCCGAGCGAGCCTTCAGGCTCGCCGGAAACATAAGTTAAAAAGCAGTGGTCGATCGGATATGATCTGGATGATTGCACCAGAAATGCTTGTGCAATGTTAAATGCGACATTGTATGCTGTCGGCATTTAGCGATGTCGGGCAGACATGATCCGCTACAGCAGATCATGTCCACTCGACATTTAATAAATCTACCACTTGGAGTGGGCTTTTTTGGAGTTTAGTGGTTAATAAGTTAGGGGGTGTTTGCGGTTAGCTTTTAGTGGTGTAGAGGTTAAATAGAGTAGGGGTGATGGCAGTAGAGTTGTGGTTGTGTAGGGGTAAATAGATGTATTTATTAGCCACAGTGCTATATTTAAAAGGGATCATTTATGATACACAGTCAATGTCTGTAGCGATGCTGGTTTATATATATTGCCAGCATTACCACCCATTGAGATGTATAGCAAAACACCTCTCACCGATGCTGCCTTTAAACAATGATGTCGGCAGCTTGGAATATTTTGCAGACTTGCGGCAGTTCCCTTTGCAATATATCAGCTCATCACAGGACTTTTATCAGGGCCTAAGTCTGGTTAATATCTTCATTGCCAGGCATATAATAGTAGGGATTATCTAAACTAAATAAAATATCACTAAACAGTTATCTAAACATATTTACATTAAAAACTGTATAAGAAGGTGGAGAAATAAAGTGCATTAACTACAGAAAATAAACATCTCCAGGTTTGTAATCTGATAGTAATATATGATCTGAGCCTCAATAAATCCTTTAAATTTAAGGCACAGGTTATGAGGATTGTAGAAAATACACTGTCAAAAATTCAACAGAAGTCCAAAAATAGGCATCAAATTTCGCCGTTTGCAGGATTATGAGAATTAACCAGCCATTAGCAATTAGCACTCTGAAAATTTTCCATTGGATAAACTGGATATTGCTACTTTACACACCGCTATAAATAGCGAGAAACCATTTGTTTTTTCTAATCAGCCTTTTTACACTTAGCGCTGTTTTTACTTATGTTTTACTCTGTCTGCAGCAGAGATTGTTATGATTGATATTATGTATTTAAATGTTTGGTAATTATACCACATTAAATTTTATATGATCTATTTTACATTTTGGGGCCGTTTTATCAAGGGCCGAATGGACCTTGATGCCCCTGTTTCCGCATGAGCCTGAAGGCTCGCTGGAAACAGCAGTTATGAAGCAGCGGTCTTTAACTGGTCCGCCTGCTCTGAGGCTGCGGACATCAATCAACCCGATCCTACACGATCGGGTTGATTGACACTTCCTGCTAGCGGCCGATTGGCCACCAATCTGCAGGGGGTGGCATTGCACAAGCAGTTTACCAGAACTGCTTGTGCAATGTTAAATTCACAGCGTATCATGTAAGACTGACATTGATAATTCGACCCCTTCGACCATAAGTTTGTATATTTTAAATTTGTGTGTGTATGTATGTGTGTGTGTGTGTATGTGTATATATATATATATATATATATATATATATATATATATATATATATATATATATATATATATATATACTGTATATTATCCTTTTATGCAGAAGACCTGCCTTTGTGTTAGGCACCCACAATAGTTTTCTTGTGATATCTTGAGAGCATTTAGGATTGGGGAATCTTAATTTTTGTGGAGCTGGTCTTTTTATCTAGCGCAGTGGGTGTATATCTTTTGTTTTAATATGTGTATATACACATATTAACACATAAATATACTGTATATGTATATATTCATATACATATATATTTAAAAATGCCATCCATTGCTGCACTACATACGTCCTTCACTGCGTGTGGTTAATCAGAATATAGCTCACATAGGAGCCTATGGAAGCAGACTCTCATGAGCACAATGCTTCCTAGCAATGCAAACTTGAGCTCTCGTTCACATTGTGATTAACTTGTAATACCAAAGCACATTATTGTGCGGTGGTATTAAAAAGTGGGGTGCTAATATCACTTGCATGCAAGCAATATTTAGCACTCCACTTTTAATCTGGCCCTTTATCTGCACAATATAAATCCATAAACTCTGAAGAACTCTAATGCAAAAAGTGAAGAAATACAAAATCATATGTGTGGTTGAAAAAAGGTGGATATTTTATCTACTAGACATTAAGTTGAATACAATTTAAAGGAGGGTGCAAAGAAATTGCAGCAAAAACTGTACCAAAATAAAGCTATACAAATTTTAGACCATATATTCAAAGGTCTGTAATTTGCATTTCAGTTGTCTGATTTCAAGTGACTTTACTTTATTGTGCACAGATAATACTCCAGAAAGGAAAACAATCAGAACAGAAAATCAATCCATGGTTTGTGCCACAGTAAATACATCTTCTTCCAATGCAGAAAGAACAATAATGAGGAGTTTGGGAGCACTGTCACAATAAAAAAGTCAAAGTCATTGTGATGTCATTGTGATGTCATAACATATCTGAACAGCTGTGTAGCATATTTAATGACTTAGGTTTTCCTTATACGTATATTTATTAAAGGAACATTGTAGTCATGTTATCAATTAAGTTTATCAAAAAGCCTAAATAAAAAATATTAAAGCAATTTTAAAGGGAAATTAAACAATGAGTAATTACAAGGTATCTCCGTTGTCTTCTTTAGATATCAGTCAAGACTAAACTTTTTGGAAAAAATAAAATTTATGCTTACCTGATAAATGTATGTCTTTCTGGATATGGTGAGTCCATGGCTTCATCAATTACTGTTGGGAATATCACTCCTGGTAAGTAGGAGGAGGCAAAGAGTACCACAGTGAAAACTGCTAAGTATCACTTCCCTTCCCACAACCCCCAGTCATTCGACCAAAGAGAAATGGAGGGTCAATTCTTCAAGACAAGTATCATCAAATTTGTGAGGAAATTATATAGCTGTGAATAAAAATAAGTGTCCAAATATATATATATATATATATATATATATGTGTGTCCAAAGTGAATATAAGTGTCCTTGATGAGTGTCCTCTGTAAATGTCCAATGTGTCCAAATGGAGACTCATAGTGTAGTGAGTCCTAATTAGGTTGTATCCAGTGTTCCCAAAAAATTAATAAAAAGAAAAGAAAAAATTAAAAATATTGAACCAAAAAGTGAAGCTCCAAAAATCCAATATAATATCCAATATAATTGATACCTTTTGAAAACAAAAATTAGATACGGATAAAATAAATTGAGACTATTAGGAATAGGCTTACCCTATTTTCAGACTCGAGTTGTGACTGTCTATATCGACGTGTTTTGGCCCCAAACTGGGTATTTTCAAGATGTCAACTGCTAGTAGTGTTAAGACTTAAAGGGCCACTGTAAGTAAATATTTTCTATGCCTGTTACTAACTAACTACCCCAAATACGCTTTTTATCAATAGCATTTCATTAACATATCTCTACCATATATCAGAAATCTTGTCTGCAAATTTAATTGTTTTCCAAACCCACTCCTTGGATATCCTTTGCTCTGTACCAATCCATTTACAATACCTAGGTTTCAAAATGGCGCTTTAAACACAAAGTTATTGGTTTAAGTATTTAGAACATGCAGTGCTGAAAATAGTGGGCAGGATAACGTGACATCATCGGCGAATAAAAGATATAACTTTTAGAACATTATGAAACTTCGTTTTGGAGAAAATATAGGTCAGTAGGTTTTAATTAATGTTTATTAACGTTAATATGTTAGTTGTTTAGCTTAAAAATTATAACAGAAAGTAATCCTTTAAATAGCCTGTATTGGCCAATCATGATCAAGACTTTTTTCCACTTCGAAAATGCCCTTATGTATAGCATTGATTTTGGTCATTGCCCTTAATCAAATGGTGACTCTTATTGCCATTATTAGGTCACTTCAGGTCTCGAAAATGACGTTGTGTATATCATTGATTTCGGTCATTGGCCTTAATCAAAATGGTGACTCTTATTACCATTATTAGGTCACTTCCGGTCTCAAATGCCCTTATGATATCATTGATTTTGATCATTGCCCTTAGTCAAAATGGTGACTATTAGTGCCATTATTAGATCACTTCCAGTCTAGAAAATGCCCTTATGTATATCATTGAATTTTATAACTTCCCTTAGTTAAAATGGTGACTATTAGTATCATTATTAAGTCACTTCCGGTCTTAGTGATATTCAAAGATTGGAATACTAAAGAGAGCAAAATCACACATACAGATCTTAGGCCTAAATCGACCTTCTTTCCCAATTCATATAAGAGTGGGGCTATTGAAGCATTTGAACGAGTGGTATGTGACAAAATTAAAAAGCTAAAACCACAGAAAATCAATAAATACAGACATAATCTCTCAAAGGTACAGTTAAATGTTCTTAAAGGTTTAGAAAATAATAAAAATGTAATAATTAAACTGGCTGATAAAGACTGGATAAACAAGCATATATGATAGAATCCAAGGGAATTTTAGGAGACTCTAATACCTATGAGATCCTGAGAGGGGACCCAACAACCAGATTCAAGATAGAATTAGACAGATTATTAGAAGGGACAAAACATAAAGGGGTTTTATATGACAAAGAATATAGTTTTGTAATAATTGAATACCCCATAAGCCCTATCTTTTATTATCTGCAGAAGATACATAAAACACTTATCAACCCCCCCAGGGAGACCCATTATCTCAGGTATTGGATCTATCACAAGTAACTTATCACAATATATTGATAAGAATTTACAGGGATATCTTAGCACTTTACCCTTATACCTTAAGGACTCTACACAGTTACTAAACATACTAAATGGAATAACTTGGGATGAAAAATATATTTTAGTAACTTGTGATGTGACGTTCCTCTATACAAGTATACCCACAAAGAAGGGATAGAAGCTGTGCAATATTTTCTTAATAAAGATAACACAATGGCTGAGGAACAAAGAGATTTTATCATAGAAGGCATTTTATATATTTTAACTCACAGATATTTTAACTTTGACGATACATTTTATAAACAACTATGCGGTACAGCGATGAGGACAAGATTCGCTCCTAGCTACGTGAATTTATATATGGGTAATTGGGAGATCATATTTTGGGATTCCTGCCCAGCTAGCATGGATCTGGTCCTCTACCATTGATACATTGATTATATTTTTATGATATGGCAAGGCACTGAGGAAGATCTCAAATTTACGATTGAGGTTATTAATAAAAATGAGCACAACCTTAAGTTTACCTATGAATTTAGCCATACCCATATAATATTTTTAGATGTCAAAATAGAGATAGAAAACAGTAAAATTGAGACCTCTACCTTTTTTAAAAAAAAGTTGACTGTAATAACTACATCCACCAAACAAGCTGCCACCACCATGTTTGGAAATCCAACATACCAGATGGACAGCTATTAAGAGTGAAGAAAAATTGCTCTAAGGCAGATAAGTGGATGGAACAGGTACTGTGAGAGAGAGGTTTCTGGAAAGAGGTTATTCAGAGGATATATTGGAGAATACTATTGAAGCTGTCAATAAGATAGACAGAGAATCTCTTTAAGTCTACAAAAATAAAAATGAAAATAAACAAAAAGATAGTAAAGATGAGATTGTTGTTCCACTGATCACAAAATACAGTGAAAACCACATTTTAATTGAACGCATAGTTAAAAAGAATTGGTATTTATTGAAACAAGACAATGTCCTAGGTGAGAAACTGAGTAATACTGCTAGATTTATTTATCGAAAATCTGAAAACCTTAAATCAATGCTGGCACCAAGCTTACAAAAAACAGGAAAGACATTGTTAGAGACTAACATCAATGGGGGGAGACTTAAAGGCTTTTTCCCCTGTGGATGGTGTAAGGCGTACCAACATGGGGTTAAAAGTGATGCATTCAGATCTAATAATGGTAAAGAGATTTTTAAGATAAATGATGTTATCCGTTGACAAGATGAAGGGGTTATTTATCTGATTGAGTGGGGTTGTGGTCTCCAATACGTTGGATAGGCCACACATAGTGTCAAAGACAGAATCAGAGAGCACCTATTAGCCATTAAACACAATAGAGATGATGTCCTATTGTAAAGTCTCAAATATATGGCTATTTGTAAAGTACCAAAACAATGGAGAGGGGTAGACTATGGCAAAAGATTGCTACAAGCTGAGGCTAAATTGATTTTTTAGATAGATTGCATACATCCACAGGGTCTCAATGCTGATATTGAATTTTTTAATCTTTTCAATTACGCCCATGTTTTTTACTATTCATCTTCTATGTATTGAAAACCCCCCCATTTTATAATTATAAATATAATTATAAATATATATTTTCATTACACATTCTCTTATAAACCCCCTTTGTAATATTCTATTGTTCTTAATATACGTTTTATTGGTTTTAAAATGCTTTTTAATTTATTCTTATCAAATGCCAGTATTTTTTATGAAATACTATTTTTTATGAAATGCTATCTTTACATATAACCCATCGCTGTTATACAAACTATGCTCTTATATAATATATTTTTACACAGTATATTTTGTATGTGAGGGCTGTTAACACTTAATACTAATAATTTTATAATTTCTACATTTGTTGTTGATTTTAGAAGACCTTAAGTATAAATTAGCGAGCTTCAATCTTTTAATATTCTGAATGTTTGCTCCATTTTTTGATGGTATATGTATGATTGTGACTTTAGGCATTTTATATATGTTTATAATTTTATATGTTATTGGAGATTTGGACCTTAAGACTCGAGCATACTATTAACTTTTACACAAAACTATCACATTGGTTTTTATATTGGAGAGCCCAAAATGATATATTTTCTAGTCCATAGACCCATAAACTACATTTCCCATAATTCTATATTGTAAACCAGTTGCAATGGAATATTTTCACTGGAAGTGATGCAGAATCCGAAAACCCGGAAGTGAAGCGTCATCCGGAAGTGACATGTTATCACTACCGAAAGTTTGCTAAGGTCCATGAACGATTACAAATTAACAATCCAGATTCTCAGATATACCTAAGGGTATTCCCCTTCAGGTTAATATACAACAAGAGTTAATGTAAACTTAGATTTGGGATATTTATTTTAAAAGTGAAATGGCTTCTTTGAATATCATTAAGACCGGAAGTGACTTAATAATGATACTAATAGTCACCATTTTGACTAAGGGCAATGATCAAAATCAATATTAAACATAAGGGCATTTTCGAGACCAGAAGTGACCTAATAATGGCACTAATAGTCACCATTTTGATTAGGGCAATGATTGAAATCAATGATATCATAAGGGCATTTTCGAGACTGGAAGTGACCTAATAATGGCAATAAGAGTCACCATTTTGATTAAGGGCAATGACCAAAATCAATGATATACATAAGGGCATTTTTGAGGCGGGAAAATATATTGATCATGATTGGCCAATACAAGCTATTTAAGTCTTAACACTACTAGTAGTTGACATCTTGAAAAAGGTCCAGTTTGGGGCCGATATACGTTGATATAGACAATCACTGCTCGAGTCTGAAAATAGGGTAAGCCTATTCCTAATAGTCTCAATATATTTTATCCATATTGCACTATGCAATTTTTGTTTTCACAGGTATCAATTATTTTGGATATTATATTGGATTTGTGGAGCTTCACTTTTTGGTTCAATATTTTTCATTTTTTCTTTTCTTTTTCTTTTTATTAATTTTTTGGGAACACTAGATACAACCTAATTAGGACTCACGACACTTATATTCACTTGTGACACTATATATATATATATAATTTCTTTTTTTGGACACTTATTTTTATTCACAGTGTGCTCACAAATTTGATGATACTTGTCTTGAGGAATTGACCTACCCCTACCCAATTGATCATAGTTGGTTTTAATAGTTTTTATCTATTAGGGGCTCCCTCCTTCTATTCATTTTGGGAGCTTGTATATTGTACTGTTGGCGCTGTATACAAATTAATTTCATACAAGGTGTAGAAGTGCCTGAGATTTAGTAAAAAATAACTGTCTTGAAATAAAGGGCGGGGCCATGGACTCACCATATCCGGAAAGAAATACATTTATCAGGTAAGCATACATTTTCTTTTCTTTCCTGAGATATGGTTAATCCACAGCTTCATCAATTACTGTTGGGAACCAATACCCAAGCTAGAGGACACAGATGAAAATTTGATTTGATATGAGCAATGACTCGTGGAAGGAGAGCAATCAGACTTAAATCCCAATGAACCACCAGGGTGTTTAACAGAACAGCCTGCTGATCTCTAGACCTTTAACATAACTTGGAAGTTTGGCATACAGCCATCTCTAACTCCAGCACCCCCCATTTGAGGTTAAGCTGGAGAGCACCTCCAGGAGAAGCACCCACTCCCCGGGATGAAAAATCTGACTGCTCAATAAGTCTGCTTCCGGCATTCACTCTTGAAACATGAATAGTGAATAAACAACGAACATGAGCGTCCGCTCTCCGAACAATCCATGCCAATCATGGCAAAGGAACTCCAGGTTCCTCCTAGGTGGTTAATGTAAACCACTGAGAAGAAATTGTTCAACTAGAACATGAAAAAACAGTTAAGACAAATTGAGGTCAATCCATTAGAGCATTGTAGATTGCTCTCAACTCCAAGATGGTTATAGGGAGAGCAGACTCACCCCAAGTCCATAGTCACCAACCCAGTAGGCTAGCAACTGAGGTCCCTATTACTCTTAAAGGTCTCCGGAAGCATGTGTCTCGAGACAGATGCTCCTGAGAAAACCAAAAAATTCTGGAGAATGCGGACAACAATCCCGCTACCTCTCGCAAGCTAAGCAAGCACTCTACCACTAATTACCCTATCTGATCCACAGGGAAGAATCTCATGTCAACAGATCTAGATCTATCCTCCGAGACAGAGTCACAAAATCCCCAGTCCACTATCTGAAGCATAACAGCAAACTCTCAGATTAAATCGAGCCAAGGGGTGATGTCAGATGAAGCAACCATCATACCAATTACCTCCATACATTTAGCCACTGAAGGGCCAAACAGAAGAATGCTGAAAGAGGCAAGAGGAAAGAATCCTCTATTTTCTGACCTCTGTCAAAAATATTTCAGAGATAGGGAAACTAATATGGTCCCGAAGAAACTACCCATGTAGCTGAAACAAGGGAACTCATTAAAAACCTGCTTTAGAAGGCTAGCTGACACCAGAAGCACACGTCAGTTCAGAAGGCAGGAGCTTTGTCTGGGTTCAAACCCAGAACTTTCTGCTTCAGGAACAGTGGAGCTAACCACTATGCCACAAATCCCTTGAGTTTTCAGATTTACATCCGAGGAAATGAAGAAAAACAACAAGATCTCTGTATGACAGTTTGCTTGTTGAAAGATGGTGCCTGAACCATTATGTCATTCAGTAGGGGTACCACAACAATTCCCCTAACCTGATCACTGCAAAAATAGACCCCTCTAGGAGCCGTGGCAATGCCAAAGGGAATATCTACAAACTGAAGAGTTTGACAAAAAAGGCAAAACTCAGGAACTTGAAAACACACGTCCTCCAGGTCTATGGTCACCATGAACTGACCCTCTTGGCCCAAAGGAAGAATGGAACCACTGTTTTCCAATTTGAAGGAAGGTACCCTGAAAATTCTTTATCATAGAAAGAAAAATTCCCTCTTTTTTGGGAACCATGAACAGGAATAAACAGAGTTCTAGACCCTGTTCCCTTACAGGAACTGGTCTATCCCTCACCGGGAAGAGAGGTCACAAACGCACTTCAAAAAATGCCTCACTGTTATCTGTCCTGCAGATAAAATGAGAAGAGGAACCTGCTTCTGGGAGTAATGCATGAATTCTATGCAGAGACCCAGAGATACTATATCCTCAGCCTATCTGGGACATCTCTTATCCTTGTTTGAAGACAAACAGGGAGATTCAACCCCCCACCTGGATTGATCCCAAATCGGGGCAAACTCCTTTAGGTCTATTCATCTTGTAAAGATTTCAGAGGAAAGCCACTACCATAAATTGTGTAGTCGAATTTCCCACATGTGGGGAAATCACAGAGGTCAGTGGGCTCAGAATGCAATGAACCATCCTCGCTCCCCTGCCAAGTATCTTGTGGTATAAAAGACCCATTTCCTGGACTCTCAGAAATATTTCTGTCAAACTCGGACCAAACAAGGTTTTACCCTTATAAGGAAGCGCCAGAAGCTTGGCCTCAGAGGAAAAATCAACTGACCATGAATAAGCCTAAGAGCCATGTGGCTAGCACAGCGAAGCCAGATATCTTGGCTCCCAGCTTAAAACCTAGTAGAATCAGAAATAAAGGAATTCAGATCTGGATATTCTCCTTTAAAGGAGTCCCTACCAATTGGATCAAACAAGGCATTGTACCAATAAGATGTTGCACAGGACCCAGTGGTAAAACAAACATTCATGTAAGCCTTCAGCTTAGTACCATGATCCTGAAAAGATCAGTTACCCTCTGTAGGAATCATAGTTCTCTTAGCAAGAGTAGGAATGTCCTACTACTGTAGGCACCGTGCATCATGATATTTAATGGAGATAGTGACAAGAAACATCTTTTTAAGACAGGAGACGGGGAAACTACCATTCCTGTGAAAAATCTCCTAGCATGGTCAGGTACAGGGAAAACTTCCACAGAGGAATCCTAGTATTTATAAAGTTTACTAGATGCTATAGGGATTGACGACAGACGTATTGGAGTTGCTCCAAAGCAGCCAAAACTTCCTTTAACCAAACTTGAAGGTGTTTAAGCTTAAATCTGAAGGATACTACTTCAGCATCAGATAAAGGAATTATACTGTCCAAATCTGAGATTTTACCCTCAGAGGCTACTAATGTATTTTATCTCAGCAGGTGGTACAGAAACCTTACTAGCTGAATCTCTATTATTCCTCCTGCGATTCTCCCCTAAGAATAGGAAAAACAGATAATGCCACAGATACCCACAGATACCTGAGAAGCAAATTCTGCAGGCATATAACTTCTCCAGGAGATAATGAGGAACCGCAGGGCACTGCAGGTGACGCCATAAAGACTTGGGATGTACAAGGAGAACACTGTGGCATTGCCTAAACAGCATCATCCTGGAAAACAATGGGCTCAGAAGCAATGCATTATCTCTATCTCAAGAGAGCCAGGGAAACAAGAACACACATAATTCTATATTTGAAAACAATATTAGTGACCAAAAAACAAACAGAATTTTCTGCAAATGAAATACTGAGAGGCAAAATTAATTGAATTTTTAATATTTTAATTTCTTAATATTAATCTTTTAAACCAAAACCAAAACTGTCCCTTTAAAACCAAACAGATAATTTGAGGGATGTTGTAACAAAAAGCAGAATAAACATAGATGAGTGTGCTCAAATATATAAAGTACACAATATCCTAATAAACGTTCTCCAAAACTTGACAAGAGACGTTTAATATCTACATATAGATTGTATAGTCTAGTATTTAAAAATCAACATCGTTTATAAGTTCAGTTTTCAGTCAGAGTAAACAGAGAGAGGCAGGTCACATGACTGGACCCGGCAAGAGACTAAAATGGCGCCGCAGCTCCTTCTCAGTGAAGAAGGTAGCAGGACATGGCAACAGCATGGGAATGAAGCGTGCAACTATTTTCTACATCAAACTTCATTCTACCAAGGAAAAAGGCATCCTAGACCTTGTGCCAAGTAAAATGCCATTTCAATGTCTCTGAGGCTGCCCTCCATTCACATGGCAGTGTGGCAGTAAATTCTTTAAAAAAACACTAGGAAACCACCATCAAACTGTGCAGCCAATCACCCAGTGCACACACAACACTGTCGCAACACTGCAAAGGAAATCAGAAAGCTATAGACACAAGCCCCACATAAGAATAAAAACAAAAAGGGGTGTTAATCCCTTAGGTTCTAAAATTAACACATGAGCCCAAACAATTAGGGGAGTCCTATTTAACCCCTAGTCTCCTGTCACCATAAATTGCCTGCATCCTGACTAAAATATCCTTCTAAAGGATATATCTGTCCCACATAATGTTGCAGATAGGGCCCTTAACCCTTTAAGTGCCAGTCTCCCAGCCCCAGAAGACAAAAAGGCACTTACCTGCAGTCTGGCCGTCCGGCTGGAGGACAGCTTACATGGTATGAGAGGACACATATTCCTCACAGAGACCTGTAGAAGAGAGAGAACAGAGTAAACCCACTCTGACTTTCTATACCATGGGCAGCAAGTCCCACCTTACAAGTTCCTCTGAAGAGACTAATGTGGAGTACTGCTAGACCCAATCTTTTAAAAAGGTAAAAATCAGAGTAACCTACTCTGGATTTCTAACATAATAAAATCTTGATTGAAGTGAAATAATTCCAATCTTCCTCAGACACCAAAACTTCACGAAGGCAAAGAAAATGACTGGGGGTTGTGGGAAGGGAAGTGATAATTAACAATTTTGACTGTGGTGCTCTTTGTTTCCTCCTGCTGCCCAGGAGTGATATTCCCAACAGTTATTGATGAAGCCGTGGACTCACCATATCTTAGGAGAGAAAACAAATTAATGTCATGTTTGTGGCAGTGGGGAAGGCAACATTTAAGTGTCAAGGTTAGGCTTGAGAAATCTAGAAGGGTGCTATTTTAGTTCTGAAAACATCCAAAACACAGTTAATTGAACGCACATTTTTTCCCATGCACGTGTCTAAACATTTGATATGTCCTATTTAATCTCTCTGTTATGTGCTTTGCAGTAAACATTCATATATTTTTCATATGTCCAACGAGTGCCCATATATAAATTTTGATTGTTATCCAACAATGAAAATAAAAATACTAGTACCCCAGTCCATTTATGTATTTTGATTGTTGTCTATCTATCTATCTATCTATCTATCTATCTATCTGTCTATCATATATCTATCTATACACATGTACACAGTGATCATTTTTTAAATACAAATTATTGCGAGGTTTTTTTACATTATCTACACACGTGTGTAAAATGTTTGTAAAGCCTCTTTAAAGTTAAAATCTATTTTTGTTTTGAACAGAATGTTTAGAAAACATTAATTATAATTAATCTGTAGTATGTTTTGCAAAATGTAGTTTTACATTAAAATGCTTATTTCAGTGTTTAGAATAATATGTTGTTAATGAGAGTTATGTGGATATTAAAAGTATCTTGTTAAGCAGATATATTAAGGACTAATCTACACATTTTAGCAACTGTTAAAAAAACTAATACAAAATTAAACTGAGGCAATCATTTCAAAAGCTTATTTACAACTATATTGATAAAATATGAATATTCTAAAACTGAATGTGCATTTAAATTAATAGTGAAGTAATGTATAAGGCACAGCACACAGCAGCACAAGAGGACAACCAGTAAACACAAGTTGGAGATAGCAGGATCATAGCACTAGATGTTAATAGGCAGTAGCATTGTAGAGGAATTTAACACAGCCTAGTTTAGTGACTGGAGAGGGCATTAAGGTCTTATCACATGCCAACATTGGTACACACTGAGCAAGGAGTCCACGCCTTAATAAGGGGAAACCATTACTAGAGTAAAATAATTATATAAATTGATTAGATAGATGGATGATAGATAGATAGATAGATTAAATTATATAAGGAAAATAAATGCAATTGTATGTGATTAAAATAAAAATATTTTTATGTATTACATCATAGCAAAGAATTTCTTTTCTGGATTTTTGTATACCCAAACTCCTCTGAAAATATAATTAAAGGTGTTCCAATACTGTTTTATTCCTGTTGGCTAAAAGCAAAGTTGGTATCCAGGACAGGGGTCGGAAAGAGCGGGCAAAGGTAGTACAAAACCAGCAGGCAAAGAAATAAACAGTTCATGCAAAAGGTGAAAGGCTTCCAGGCAAAGGTAAGCAGAATAAAAAAACAGCAGAAAAGGAAACTGGCAAATTTAGCAGCAGACATAAAAAAATGCCGTTCTCAGAAGAAACACACGAAGGAATAGATCCTATACATGGGCAATGACAGGAAACCGGAATCTTGCTTAAATAGGATGTTGATTGCAAAATTACCTGCAACTGGCAGTCAGGCAGAGCCAGATTGCAATCAGATAGAAGAATAAGTAGAACTATTACTGAGCCAAAATCCTCCAGTGGCTCAGATGAAAAGCAACTGGCCAGATACAGTAGGTCCCAGGATCAACTCCATGCACAGGCACTAACACATAGTTCTTATTGGTTGATTGTAAAAAGTAAAACAGCAAGTAAAAATGCTTTGCATCCAATTAGTTGAATAAACCAATCAATTGATTTGACTGATTGATTTTAATTTTAAATAATTTTTTTAATTAAAGGTTTTAAATTAATTTGAAGGGGTTTAAGTGCAGTGGGGTGAGGCACAGTTCAGTGGTTAATTGTGGTGGGATATTGACAAATATGTGGGGAATTGTGGAAGAAGGGTCTCAGTTAAGGTGTTCAATTGGGTGGGAGACAAGTGGTTACAGTTGGAGACCAGAGCTTAAAGGGCCACTGTAAGTAAATATTTTCTATGCCTGTTACTAACTAACTACCCCAAATACGCTTTTTATCAATAGCATTTCATTAACATATCTCTACCGTATATCAGAAATCTTGTCTGCAAATTTAATTGTTTTCCAAACCCACTCAGTGGGTATCCTTTGCTCTGTACCAATCCGATTACAATACCTAGGTTTCAAAATGGCGCTTTAAACACAAAGTTATTGGTTTAAGTATTTTGAACAAGCAGTGCTGAAAATAGTGGGCAGGATAACGTGACATCATCGGCGAATAAAAGATATAACTTTTAGAACGTTATGAAACTTCGTTTTGGAGAAAATATAGGTCAGTAGGTTTTAATTAATGTTTATTAACTTTAATATGTTAGTTGTTTAGCTTAAAAAATATAACAGAAAGTAATCCTTTAAGGTTTAGTGAGGTTGGGGTTAGGGTAAGAGGGTTAAATTCATGGGAACCAGCTGGTTGGGGTAAAGGTCAGTGGTAAGTCATGGTAAGTCGGTTAAGTTTGTTACGGGGTATACCATGGACCATGGTTAGGAGGTATTGAAAGTTAGTGGGTAGTTAGAGAGTGTAAAAAGAGTTAAGTGCAGTGAGAAGGCCAGTAGTAAAGGGCTAAAGTATGGTCATGGTTGGGGCTAAGTGAAGCTGTAAGCCCAGTATTTAGGTGGTTATGTGCAGTGGGAGTGTAACTTTTAGTGGGGTTAATTGTTGTGGAGACCAGCGGTTAAGGCATTAAGTATATGGGTACTCCTGAAAGAGTTTAAATTTTAGTGGAAGATTCTAGTTTGGAGGATAAGGGGAGGTTGTAGCTCTGGTAGTTTAGAAATGAATTACTGTGGGATTCCATTGGTTAGAGAGATATTTGCAGGGGATAATGGTGGTTGGAGGTTAAGAGTGGTTAGGTTTAAGGAGTTGAGGGGTCTGTATGTGCACTAAATTTGTTAAATGAGTGCCCAAATATTTATTATTATATCTATATATCTATCTATCTATCCATGATTTATCTATCATATGTAGTGGAAGCTTGCTTAAAATTCACAAATACACAATTATTTTACTGACAGAAAAGTAATGTGTAATAAACTAGAGGCAAATGCAAGTTAAATTGTAGAGAAAACATTTAAGTTAATTTATACATGCTGCAAACTGTAACCTTAATATCAGTGTTAGGTGTCCCCCAATTAACTTCATTCTCCCCTGTGAAATTCCCTATACCATACCTAATACACTGCGCTAGGTTCTGATGCCATCTGTGACAGCATCAGAATGAGACTCCAATAGGAGGCTATGGAAGAGTGCTCTTGTGAACACAATGCTTCCTAGCAATGCAAACTAGTGCTCACTTTAACATTGTGATTAACTTGTAATACCAAAGCACATTATCGTTTGCCGATATTAAAAAGTGGAGCGCTAATATCACTTGCATGCAATCGATATTTTGCGCTCGACTTGTAATCTGGCCCTTAATCTGCAAAATATAAATCCGTACACTCTAAATGCGGACCTGAATACGCTCTCCATATTTAACAAAAAAGCTGTCAAAAAGCCGCGCACCAAGTACGGGGCAATGAGCAGCGGACTGTTGTTAACTAACAGTCATCGATCTCGCTGCTATTCAGCTTTTTCACAGCTTTATTTATATACTGTCACTAAACACCGCCACTATACTAAACTGTTTAACCCCTATCCCGCCGCTCCCTGACCCCGCTGCAACTTTAATAAAGGTATTAACCCCTACCCTGCCGCTCCTGGAGCCCACCACAACTCTAATAAATGTATAAAACCCCTATGCCTCCGCTCCCGGACCCCGCCACAACTAACTAAATGTATTAACCCCTAAACCTCTGGCCTCCCACATCACTACCATTAACTAAACCTATTAACCCCTAAACCGCCAGCCCCCCACATCACCATAAATTAAATTAACCTATTAACCCCTAAACCTAACAACCTGCTAACTTTATATTTAATATTTACTCATCCCTCTCTTATAATAAATTAGAAATTACCTTTAGATTTAAATTAAACTATATTAAACTATTAATTAATCTACCCTAACTATTATACTAAAATTACATTAAACTATTAATTAATCTACCCTAACTATTATACTAAAATTACATTAAACTATATTAAAATATTAATTAACCTACCCTAACTAGCCAATCGGAATTAAGGTTGAAAAAATCCTATTGGCTGTTGCAATCAGCCAATAGGATTGAACTTTCATCCTATTGGCTGATCCAATCAGTAAATAGGATTGCGCTCGCATTCTATTGGCTGATTGGAATAGCCAATAGAATGCGAGCTCAATCCTATTGGATCAGCCAATTGGATGAAAGCTCAATCCTATTGGCTGATTTTTTCAACCTTAATTCCAATTGGTTGATAGAATTCTATCAGCCAATTGGAATCTAAGGGATGCCATCTTGGATGACATCATTCAAAGGCAAACCTCATTGTAAAGAAGACGTTGAAAGAAGAGGATGCTCCGCGTCGGATGTCTTGAAGATGGAGCCGCTCCGCGCCGAATGGATGAAGATAGAAGATGCTGTCTGAATGAAGACTTCTGCCCAGTTGGATGAAGACGTCGGCCCGCTTAGATGAAGACTTCTGCTGGCTTCGATGAGGACTTCTGCCGCTTTGTTGAGGATGGATGTCGGCTCTTCAAAAGTGGATCTTCAGGGGTTAGTGTTAGGCTTTTTTAATGGTTTATTGGATGGGTTTTAATTTTAGATTAGGGTTTGGGCTTTTGAAAAAGAGCTAAATGCCCTTTTAAGGGCAATGCCCATACAAATGGCCTTTTCAGGGCAATAGGGAGCTTAGGTTATTTTAGATTAGGTTTTTATTTGGGGGGTTGGTTGTGTGGGTGGTGGGTTTTACTGTTGGGGGGGTATTTGTATTTTTACAGGTAAAAGAGCTGATTTATTTGGGGCAATGCCCCACAAAAGGCCCTTTTAAGGGCCATTGGTAGTTTATTGTAGGCTAGGGGTTTTATTTTATTTTTTGGGGGGGCTTTTTTATTTTCATAGGGCTCTTAGATTAGGTGTAATTAGTTTAAATATTTGATCATTTATTTTTTATTTTGTGTAACTTAGTGTTTATTTTTTTTGTAACTTAGTGTTTGTTATTTTGTGTAACTTAGTTGTTAGTTTATTTGTAACTTTGTAATTTTTAATAGTAGAATTAAATTATTTGAGTTGGGTTAGGTTTTTAACTATATTATTTATTTTATTTAATTTGTAGTTTAATGTAATTTTAGTATAACAGTTAGGGTAGATTAATTATTAGTTTAATATAGTTTAATGTCATTTTAGTATAATAGAGTAGATTAATTATTAGTTTAATATAGTTTAATGTCATTTTAGTATAATAGTTAGGGTAGGTTAATTAATAGTTTAACATAGTTTAATTAAATTCTAAAGGTAAGTTTAAATGTATTATAAGATAGGGATGAGATAATATTTAATATAAAGTTAGCGGGTTGTTAGGTTTAGGGGTTAATAGGTTAATTAAGTTTATGGCGATGTGGGGGGCTGGCGGTTTAGGGGTTAATAGGTTTAGTAAGTGGTAGTGATGTGGGAGGCAGGGGGTTTAGGGGTTAATACATTTATTTAGTTGGGGTGTGATCCGAGAGCGGCGGGATAGGGGTTAATAACATTTAGGTGGCGGCGGGGTCCGGGAGCGGTGGGATAGGGGTTAATAACTTTATGTAGGTGGCGGCAGTGTAGGGGGCGGCAGATTAGGGGTTAATAAGTATAATGTAGTTGGCGGCGGTGTCAGGCGGCATATGAGGGGTTAATAAGTATAATGTAGGTGGGGCGGTGTCAGGGCGGCACATTTGGTGTTAATAAGTATCATGTAGGTGGTGGCGGGCGGCAGATTAGGGGTTAATAAGTATAATGTAGGTGGCGGCGGTGTAGGGGGCGGCAGATTAGGGGTGTTTAGACTCGAGTCTTATGTTAGGGTGTTAGGTGTAGAAACATAACTTTTATTCTCCCATAGGAATCAATGGGATATCAGGCAGCAGCGAACATACGCTTTCGCTGCTTTTAGACTCCCATTGATTCCTATGGCATCCGCGCTTTCAGGGCGGCGGATTGAAAAGCAGGTACGCTGGGCCGGAATAGTGGCAAGCATACCTGGTAGATATTTGTTAAGTAGCAAAAGTTGTCAGATAGTGCCGAATTTGCATTCGGAACATTTGTAATGACGTAAGCATCGATCTGTGTTGGACTGAGACCGGTGGAGAAACTTTTGCCAGTCTGTAGGCTTTGATAAATAAGGGGACTCAGGCTCGCTACAATTACGCTGCGAAATTCCAGCGTATTTGCGGTTGACAGCTTGATAAATAGGCCTCCATATATTTAAACGTCTGTAATTTGCAAATCAGTTGTTTGATTTCAAGTGTCATTGCTTACCTGATGTATGGTGCACAGATAATACTGCAGAAAGGATAACAATCAGATCAGAAAATCTCTCCATCATTCCGAGGAATAAAGAGAAAAAAATCACAGTCACTATGGTTTGTACCACAGTAAATACATCTTCTTCTTCCAATGCAGAAAGAACAATAATGAGGAGCTTGGGAGCATTGTCACAGTAAAAAAGTAAAAGTCAGTGTGATGTCATTGTGATGTCATAATATACCTGAACAGATGTGTAGAATCTTTAATGACTTAGGCATTTCCCTTAGCCATATATTTCTTAAAGGAACATTGTAGCCATTTTATCAATCAAGTTTATCAAAAAGCCAAAATAAAATATATTAAAGGAATATTAAAGGGAAATTAAACAATGGGAAATTGCAAGATATCTCTGTCTTTCTTTAGATATCAGTCAAGACTAAATTTTTTGAACAAACAAATTAATGTCTTGTTTGTGGCAATTAGTTTTTAATATCACAACTCTGACCACCACTTATATAATTTGAGGGAGGCAAAATATAAGTGTCAAGGTTAGGCTTGAGAAATCTACAGGGTGCTTTTTTAGTTCTGAAAACATCCAAAACACAGTTCATCGAAAGCACATTTTTTCCAATGCACGTGTCTAAAAATGTTGATATGTCCTAATTTAGTCTCTCTGTTATGTACTTTGCAATACAAATTCATATATTTTTCATATGTCCAACGAGTACCCATATATAAATTTTGATTGTTATCCAACAATGAAAATTAAAATACTAATACTCCAGCGTTTATTACACAATTTAATTCTGAACATACCTTGAAAAAAAATCCCAGATTGGTATTCCGGAGAGCACCAACTCTCAAGCAGAAGCTAGCCCCTAGCAAGATAGTAATATCAAAAACCAAAAACAAACAAAAAACCTATATATATATATATATATATATATACAATAAAAATCTCCCCAATTCAAATAAAGGTAAAATAGGATCATTCAGATGCAATAAAAGCAGATGTTATATGTGCAAATATATAACGCATGGAAGTAAGTCAGTGACATGTCATGCCACGGGAGAATATATATAGTTATAAAGAGCCACATTAATTGTGGCAGTGATTTTGTTATTTATGTCTTGACCTGCAGGTGTGGACTGCAATATTTAGGCAGCACCTGTAGGACCATCCGTACGAGATGGAGCGAACACTGGAGGAATATTAAACAACGCTCCTTGAAACATAGTGTCGCTAGACACAGGACGATACAACACAATGGTTGTCATCATAGCTTTAATATTACCCCCCTGGAAAACATTGCTAGCGCTGTGGGCTACAATAGATTTACCCATTTGCGCCAGAGGGAAACATATCGGATATTTCAATTCCAATCTTTGTTCCCCTCTGGCCTAAGCAAGACATTAAATCTGGCAACTTTTTGATTATCAACTATTAATTTATTTTTTATTTATTATTGTTTATATGATTAACATTATATTGAATTATGATAATTATAAGAGCTTGCTATATACAAATTGATCTCTTGTAATGTCTAAACGTCTTTTATCATTCCTTTTTAATATATGTGTTTGTCACTAGGTTAAAATAAGTTAATGACACCCATTATAGCAGTTTATATGACACATTTGATAATAACACATCATACATATAGGTTACATTAGCAAACGCTTTATTGTGTAGGGTCATTTAAAATTTGGTTGCAAATAATTCTTTAGTTAACGGACATATGATAGACGAATCACTGTGTTAAAATATAAAATTACTATCATTAACTAAATAATTCCTATTTAAAACTAAATACTTACCTATAAAATAAACATTAAGCTAGCTACAATATAACTAATAGTTACATTGTAGCTAGCTTAGGGTTTATTTTTATTTTACAGGCAAGTTTGTATTTATTTTAACTAGGTAGAATAGTTATTAAATAGTTATTAACTATTTAATAACTACCTAGTTAAAATAAAGACAAATATACATGTAAAATAAAACCTAACCTAAGTTACAATTACGCCTAACACTACACTACAATTAATTTAATTACCTAAATTAAATACAATTAATTACAATTAAATAAAATTATCTAAAGTACAAAACCCCCCCACTAAATTACAGAAAATAATAAAGAAATTAAAAGATTTTTAAACTAATTACACCTAATCTAATCCCCCTAACAAAATAAAAAAAGCCCCCCCAAAATAAAAAACCCCTACCCTACACTAAATTGGAATTAGCCCTTAAAAGGGCCTTTTGTGGGGCATTGCCCCAAACTAATCAGCTCTTTTACCTGAAAAAAAATTACAATTTACCCCCACAACATTAAAACCCACCACCCACACAACCAACCCTACTCTAAAACCCACCCAATACCCCCTTAAAAAAAACTAACACTAACCCCTTGAAGATCACCTTACCGGGAGACGTCTTCACCCAACCGGGTAAAAGTGGTCCTCCAGACGGGCAGAAGTCTTCATCCAGACGGCATCTTCTATCTTCATCATCCGGCACGGAGCGGGTCCATCTTCAAGACATCCGACGTGGAGCATCCTCTTCTTTCCACATCCGACAACTGAATGAAGGTTCCTTTAAATGACGTCATCCAAGATGGCGTCCCTTCAATTCCGATTGGCTGATAGAATTTTATCAGCCAATCGGAATTAAGGTAGAAAAAATCCTATTGGCTGATGCAATCAGTCAATTGGATTGGATTGGCATTCTATTGGCTGATTTGAACAGCCAATAGAAACATAGAAACATAGATATTGATGGCAGATAAGAGCCATAGGCCCAGCAAGTCTGCCTGACCTTACCTAACAGTATAAACTTATCTAGTTTGTAGGATAGCCTTATGCTTGTCCCATGCATTTTTAAAGTCCCCCACAGTGTATGTTACTACTACCTCTTGAGGAAGTTTATTCCATAAATCAATCACTCTTTCTGTAAAGAAGTGCTTCCTCAAATTACTCCTGAATCTACTACCCTTTAGCTTGAGCTCATGACCCCTTGTTCTTGAATTTTCCATTTTATGTAAAATACCAACAGCCTCAGTTTTACTAAACCCTTTAATGTACTTGAAAGTTGCTATCATATCACCTCTTTCCCTTCTCTCCTCTAAGCTATACATATTTAGGTCATTGAGCCTATCCTGGTAAGTTTTATTTTTTAGACCATGTATCATTTTGGTAGCCCTCCTTTTCACAGATTCAAGTTTGTTAATATCCTTCTGAAGATATGGCCTCCAGAACTGCACACAATACTCAAGATGAGGCCTAACTAATGATCTATAAAGTGGCATAAGAACCTTACTATTTCTGCTGCAAATACCTCTACCAATACATCCAAGCATTCTGCTAGCCTTACTCGCTGCATTACTACATTGTTTAATTAGTTTTAAATCATCTGAAATAATAATTCCCAAGTCCTGTAACAGTCAGTAAAGTGTCATTGAGTCTGTAATTAACATTTGGATTTTTCTTCCCTAAATGCATTATTTTACACTTTGCTGTATTAAACTTTAGATCCCAGTCGTTTGTCCAATCCTCCAATTGTTGTATATCACTTCTCATCTTGTCTACCCCCCCTGGAACATCCACTCTGTTACAAATTTTTGTATAATCTGCAAAGAGACATACTTTCCCCTGTAGCCCTATGCTGATATCACAGATAAATATGTTAAACAAAACAGGCCCCAGAACTGACCCCTGAGGAACACCACTAGTAACAGCCCCCTTTGCTGAATGAACTCCATTTACTAAGACACTTTGTTTTCTGTCCTTAAGCCAGCATTCCACCCAGTTCACAATTTTTGAATCTAGACCAAGGAGATACAGTTTGTGAATTTGTTTATTGTGTGGGATGGTGTCAAATGCTTTGCTGAAATCTAGATATGCTACATCAACTGCTCCACCCTTGTCTAATACTTTTGTTACATAATCAAAGAAGTCAATTAGATTAGTCTGACATGATCTCCCTGAAGTAAAACCATGCTGATTTTGGTCCTCTAAATTGTTTGTCTTTATGTAAGTCATAATTCTTTCTTTTAAGAGGCTTTCCATTAATTAAACTAACTGGCCTGTAGTTGCCAGATTCTTCTCTACTGCCCTTTTTATGAAGAGGTATTACATTTGCTATTCTCCACTCATCTGGGACAGCTCCTGTTAATAGTGACTGATTAAACAGATCAGTTAATGGGACAGTTAGCACTGATCGAAGTTCTTTTAAAACCCTTGGATGAATATTATCAGGACCGACTGCCTTTTTAACATTTATTTTTGATAATGCTAACAAAACCTCATCCTCTGTAAAAGGAATACCAGAATACCAGTATAGAATACCAGCTCAATCCTATTGGCTGATTGGATCAGCCAATAGGATTGAACTTCAATCCTATTGCCTGATCCAATCAGCCAATAGGATTTTTTCTACCTTAATTCCGATTGGCTGATAGAATTCTATCAGTCAATCGGAATTGAAGGGATGCCATCTTGGATGACGTCATTTAATGAAACCTTCATTCAGTCGTCGGCCGCGGAAAGAAGAGGATGCTACGCGTCGGTTGTCTTGAAAATGGACCTGCTCCGCACCGGATGGATGAAGATAGAAGATGCCGTCTTGATGAAGGATTGGGGATCCACTCCGGGTCCCCTTACTACTACCCAAGACTACTTATCTCTCTCCTGCAGCCTACCTCCAACTGCCGCTGCCCAGACAGTAAAGACTCTTTCCAGTGAACCCCGGACTCCTTCCCCTCCTCAACCGGCAGCTGCATCCATTACTCCGGAGGGTCGGGGCTCCGCTCCGGAGGGTCTGCTGGGGTGCGCTGCCTTCCTCTACCCGCCACTGCTAGTGCCTGCTCGTCGCCGCTCCGGAGGGCCGGGGATCCGCTCCGGAGCGCGCTAATGGAAGTGCCTCCTGATTGTAGGCCCTCCTGGAAGCTATCTGATCATTTACTGGCTGAGGGGGAAATCCCACAACTAGTAGAGACAATCTCAGATTTTCTGAGACACAATGATACGGGTGACACGAGCCAGGGAACCCTGTGGGCTACACTCAAAGCCTACCTCAGGGGTCATTTTATTAAGAAAAGCGCGCTACAAAAAGCTAAGAATAAAGTTTCCCTCACTAAACTATATGCGGAACTGAGACAGTCTGAATTGGCCAACAAACATACCCCCACTCCCACTTTGGGCGACCGAGTCGGTGTCATCAGAGATGGAATTGCTAAGAGAGAGCAATTACGAGTTCAGGCAAACCTCCTTCGACTCCGGCAGGTCTATTACTACAAAGGTAACAAGGCCGATAGGTTGCTAGCTCGTAAACTCAGAGATTGAGCGGTCCAAGCTAGAATCCCAGCAATCTCTACGAAGACTGGCACAGTTCGTTCTCCAAAGAGTATAGGAAAGGCGTTTGCTGACTACTATGCTGCCCTATATAACCTAAATAGTGACCCCTCCGGGGTTGAAGCCCGCAGAACGGCCGCCCAGCTGTTTCTTGCACGGTTGGACCTCCCTTCCCTGGGAGATGACTTAGCGGAGGATTTAACTGCCCCTTTCGCTCTAGAAGAAATCAAAACAGCCATCCTGACCCTGAAGTCACACAAGGCTCCAGGTCCAGATGGATTCACGAGCCTCTTTTATCGCACCTTTGCCCACCTGTTATCACCTATCTTGCTTCGTCTTTTCGGTGAGGTCCGGAGTGAGGGAGCATTTCTTCCCGAATTCTTGGAAGCCACTATCTTGACTATACCCAAGGAGGGGAAGGACCTGACGCTCTGCGAGAGCTATCGGCCCATCTCCCTTATTAACGTGGACGTGAAAGTCTATGCTAAGGTCCTCACGACTAGACTCGGAAAGCTTCTGCCCTCGCTGGTCCATCTGGACCAAGTGGGATTTGTGCAAGGGAGGCAAGGTACAGATAACACCCGTAGACTGCTGAACATATTCATGGAAACAGCTGATATGGGGCTACCTCTCCTCACCCTGTCTATGGATGCGGAAAAAGCTTTTGACAGGGTGGGACTACATGTTTTGCACTTTAGAACGCTTTGGGATTCCCGAGTCGTTTCGTACGGCTATTGCTGCCCTGTACTCTTCCCCGACGGCTGTGATTAAAGGTATGGATTTCTGTTCTCCTAAAATTGAGATCAGAAATGGGACCAGGCAGGGGTGCCCCCTGTCTCCGCTCCTTTTCGCACTGGTTATGGAGCCTCTCGCGGAGGCTATTAGAGGAAACCCTAAGGTCCAGGGCCTTCAGATTCATGACACGCTCCAGAAATTGGCACTCTTCGCCGATGATCTCACTCTCTTCCTCACCAACCCAGTGGAGTCACTTCCCTACCTTTTTGAGATCATTGACGCTTTTAGTAACATTTCGAACTATAAGGTCAATGTGACCAAAACAGAGGCCTACATGATTCACATTGAACAATCAGGACAAAAATACCTTAAGCGACTCTATTCGTTCAGGTGGTCATCGGATGGGATCAGACATTTCGGTGTCTTCCTGTCTCACGACAAGAATAAGGTTTTACAGGCGAACTACTCTGTTCTCCTACGGGAAACCGAGGCAAGACTGAAATCTAAAAAATATGAAGAAATCTCCTGGATGGGCAGGATTGCTGCTCTTAAGATGATGATCCTCCCTAAATTAACCTACCTTATGCGCTGTATCCCCATCTCAGTCCCGGAAAAGACCTTACGAGGCTTCCAAACAGCATTCAATGCCTATGTTTGGGACAATAAGCGGCAAAGGGTGGCTGCGGCCATGCTTCAGGCCCCTGTAGACCGAGGTGGGCTGGGACTACCCAATATTAAACTATATCACCAAGCGGCTATGATCTTGCACGTCTCGGCGTGGGGACCTGCCCTGCCCCCTACCAGATGGAGGGAGCTGGAACAAGCCTCACTCCCCGCTCATGTCGACCTCTCAGATCTGTTGTGGGTCCCACCTCACTTGGCCGCACAGATACCGATCTCTAATCATCTCATCAAAGACTGTCAGGTGGTTTGGTTCCGCCTCAGACACCACCAGTTGATTGCCCCGCATCCCTCACCCATTCACCCTGTCGTGTCACTCCTACAGGGGCTCCCAAATATTCGGCTTGCCCCCTGGAAGGCCTTGGAGATCACCTCTCTGAGTGATTTCTATCTGAGTGAGACTCTCCTCTTGCCTCAAGACATGTTCACTAAATTTGGCATTCCTGACACCCTGAAATTTGACTTTATGAGGCTGAGATCCTTGATGAAATCATGGGGATTCCTGGTTGATAAAATCAGGACCCCAACTAACTGGGAGATGAGATGGAAGGCAAACCTTCAGCTGTATAAACCTCTTACAGCGCATTACCGATCCCTCTTGGGACCTCCCACCCTGGTGAAAACTAGACATATGACCTCCTGGGAAGCGGAATTGAGATTCGCTTTTACGGAGCTTGACTGGACTAAAGCGATACAACTGACTAAATCCGCACTTCATTGTGCTACAATGTATGAACTCTACTTCAAGCTCATAACCAGATGGCATTTGGTGCCGACCAAACTACAGACTTTGTACCCTGAGCATTCTCCATTATGTTGGAGAGAGTGTGGAGAGATAGGCACTCCGCTCCATGTGTGGTGGTCATGTAGCAAGCTTCGGCCACTTTGGTCGAAAACCAGTGAGGTCTGCAAAGCCTTGGAACTCCCGACCCCAGACACTCCAGGCCTAGCTCTCTTGCATCTGGGAATTAAAAAACTACCAAAACACAAAAGATATTTGTTAATCTATCTTTTGACTTCAGTCAAGATGTTAATCGCCAGGAATTGGAAGAAACAACAGCCCCCAAGATGGCAGGCAGTTGTTGACTATCTGCAATACGTCAAGTCAATGGAAGACTATGTCTTTCGGACCAGGAAACAATCAGATGTCTTCTCCCTAATCTGGGTTCCATGGGAGGCCTACCTAAAGCCGACAGCATGATGCTCCCTCTCTCATAAGATCTAATGTCCCTCTTGTGACTGTCCTACTTGCCTCCCTAGAAGAGGCGCCACGCTATGTCAGGCCTGAGGTACTCCTCACTGCTCTTCCCCCCCCCCCTCCTTCCTCTTCTGATGCCCCTACCCCCCCACCCCAAACACCCCCCTAAGCGAGACAGGTGTCTATTCCTATCTGTTTTGCTCTCAAACATGCACACTATGTATGCTTTCCATTTTACTCCCCTTAACTGCCAGGTTCAATATGTATGGCTTGTATGGCCATATGATACCTGAAATGTTCAAAAAGAAACTAAATCTTCCCTAAGACAGACCAATACACAATACTTCTAAAGTTCAAATACACAACTGACGTATACCTACCTTTGAGCTGGATCATTGAGCTGAGTAAAACGATTTTCTTTGAATGCTATTTTTTCCATTGAACGTTTGATTGTAATCTGTTGCCTAATGTCTTAAGTGTAACTGCTCTGTTTTGTGGTTTGTACCAATTTCATTAATAAAAAATTATTTAATTAAAAAAAAAAAAAAAATACCCTTTTAAGGGCTATTTGTAATTTAGTGTAGGGTAGGGCATTTTTTTATTTGGGGGGGCTTTTTTATTTTGTTAGGGAGATTAAATTAGGTGTAATTAGTTTAAAAATCTTGAAATTTCTTTATTATTTTCTGTAAATTAGTGTGGGTTTTTTTGTACTTTAGATAATTTTATTTAATTGTAATTAATTGTATTTAATTTAGTTAATTTATTTAACTATAGTGTAGTGTTAGGTTTAATTGTAACTTAGGTTAGGTTTTATTTTACAGGTAAATTTGTCTTTATTTTAACTAGGTAGTTATTAAATTATTTAAGTTAGGGGGAGTTAGGGTTAGACTTAGGTTTAGGGGTTAATACATTTAATATAGTGGCGGCGACTTTGGGGGTGGCAGATTAGGGGTTAATAAATGTAGGTAGGTGGCGGCGATGTTAGGTACGGCAGATTAGGGGTTAATAATATTTAACTAGTGTTTGCGATGCGGGAGTGCGACGGTTTAGGGGTTAATATATTTATTATAGTGGCGGCGATGTCCGGTTCGGCAGATTAGGGGTTAAAATATTTATTTTAGTGTTTGCGATGTGGGGGGCCTCAGTTTAGGGGTTAATAGGTAGTTTATGGGTGTTAGTGTACTTTTTAGCACTTTAGTTAAGAGTTTTATGCTACGGCGTTAAATGCTGTACCAGGCTTGACAGGAGAGGGTGTACCGCTCACTTTTGGTCAGTCTCGTAATACCGGCGCTATGCAAGTCCCATTGAAAATATAGGATACGCAATTGACGTATGTGGATTTGCGGTATTTCTGAGTCTGACCAAAAAAGTGAGCAGTACACATTTACCTGCAAGACTCGTAATACCAGCGGGCATTAAAAAGCAGCGTTGGGACTGGCCAATGCTGCTTTTTAACCCTAACGCACAACTCGTAATCTAGGCCATAGTTTTTACAAATACAGAAAATGATATTACAGACATAAAAAAAGTGTCATTCACAAATTGTAAGATACAGTGTGTCTTCTTTTGTGATATAAGATAACATTTAGCAAGACACGTTGTATCTTCTTCAGTTATATACTACTATATAAGTATTATAATAACCAAAAGCATTTACACCCTGTAAGATACTGTATACCCTTTATTAGTATACAGGACAGTAGTTCATTTTAGATTCTAGTATACACATAGTTTGTTTTCACATATTAAGGACACATATAGTTACTGATTAGTAATATTGATATTGGCACCAGAACACAAAGTACACTATTGTAATAGTTTATATATTATATATTATTATATTAAAATTTATTTTATTTCAATATATAAAATTGAATTTAATAACACAACTAAGTATAGGTTGAGATTCAATTGATTCATCACAAAATTTTATTTATGCACCAACGAAGGGAGTGTGATTCTGGTGGTTGGTCTTGCAAATGAACATTTATCATTGTGGGTACAACTAACATACAGTAGCAATGCTATTGGCTAGTTGGGGCCACATGTTCAAATGACGTTTTTAGTTTTGCAATGGAATATACACTATTGTGGGTACAACTAATACACAGTAGCAATTCTATTAGCCAGTTGTGGCCACCTGTCTAAATGACACTTTTTGCTATTGAACGTAGGGTGGGTATACAGCCTGGAGACGGAGCAGTCCACGTTACTGATAGGGAGTGTTATTATTCCACTATAACGTGGTTGGCTACTTGTGGTCACATGTTACAGTGACGCTCCCCTACTTTGTGAGTTCCATTGGACATAGATCAGCGCAAGCAACAATTGGCTTGTTTGCAATCACAATGACAAATGACAGTCCAGTAATTATTTCACATAAGCCTCATAGAGGATAATATCTTACTCAGGATTGACTATGCATAATCTAGTTAGAAAGAAATCCAAACTAGGATCAGTCATTTGTTATATAACATAGGATAACAGCGGAACATAATATAAACACCATAATTTGCAAATATGGCATTAACAAAATACAATACTTGATGTTGTTGTTTTTACTTAATTATCTTTTTTAATAAAGATCGTTTTAATTTAAACTTGTCTAGTGGTAGCACCTTACACCTTATTGTCCATTTGTGGATACATGTTCATATTTCTTGCGTATGAACCTACTCGCTGGGAGTTCCTGGAGGGGGTGAGATTATACGCCCCTTTAAATATATCAGTTTGTGTCTACTAGCACGTAAGTGTGCTTATATGAAATTTGAGTACCCATTTGGCATTTCTATCATCTATATTTTACTAGTCTGGTTGATCTGCACATGTGGCGTTCTCTTGCTTTCTCCGTTCTCTCAGAGTTATACCTGGCTGGGAACACTTGGAGTGGGTGAGCTGATACACCCTAATATATCAGTCTGCATCTACTAGCACACTAGGGTGCTTAAATTAAACGTGAGTACCCATTTGGCTCTGCTACACAGTCTATCAACACTCATTTGGTTGTTCTACATGAGGCACCCCTCTGTTTTCTTTCTCATTCTTAAGGTCTTATAACTTGCCAACATTGGTAAACACTGAGCAAGGAGTACACATCTTAATAAGGGGCAACCCTTACTGGAGTAAAAAGAATTTAATAAATTGAATATATATATATATATATATATATATATATATAGATAGATAGATAGATAGATAGATAGATAGATAGATAGATAGATTGAATTATATAAGGAAAATAAATGTATCATAACAACTTATAAGATCCAAAAGAAAGATATAGCACCAACATGTCAGGCAAAAATAAAGACAATTTAAAAACAGAATCATTGAGTTGGAAAAAGGATCATCCCCTCCTAAAATTACTTGTAAACTCCATCAGGTGTAGCTAATCACCTTCTCAATGGCACCTTCAACTGTGATCAGCTGTGGACATATTGATTAGCTCAGCATAAATAGAGCTTTCTTGGATCTCAGTCCCTGGTAGTGCAACTGAAGCAAACAATCAACTATGGGTGGCAAGGCACTGTCAAAAGATCTCCAGGATAATTTTGTGGACGGGCACAAGTCAGGAGATGGGTAAAAGAAAATATCAAAGGCTTTATCAATGCCTAGAAGCACAGTGAAGTCTTTTATGATGATAGAGTAGTGGAAGAAGATAAACAAATAGCAAACTGTTTAAATGGTTACTTTTGTTCAGTCTTTACAACAGATGGTAAATATAGTGAAATTCTATTAGGGGATGTTACTGTAAATAATACTCAGCTACATTGCGAGTTTTGAGTGCTATAGGGATATATTATTATATATTAGGGTTAATATAGTTAATATAGTTATTATATTATATATATTAACTATATTAATGGTGCATAGGAGGTGACGTAGCTACAGCTTAGGAGGTGTGTAGGTAGCTAACCAATTGCAGTCCTCAAAAAGCCGGTCTAAAGGAATGTACTTGTGGCGGGGTGCCAGCTGAAGGAAGCCGAGCAGACTTCATGAAATACAGGTTCAAGGATTAGCAGCACTCCAGAAGATAGAGTAAAAACACAGTCTTTGTTCTTGCAAATTTAAAAACGAAAAAAATACACACAAAAAATAGTGCAGTACAGCACAGCACAGCACATCAGCAAAAAGGTTTACAAAGAAGGGGAGCGAGGTCCTGACATGTTTCGTGCTATTCAGCACTTAATCATAGGATGATTCCCCACCTGTGTAATGCTCCATTTAACTGGTTTTCAACCAATCAAAATTTTCAAAGATATACACACCCTCAAAGCAGAGAGAGCTAGTATAAATGGTGCATTACAGAGGAAAACAAGAATAATGAAACAAAAAATAACATAACAATGATAAAAAGAAATGCACAAGGATCCAGTCAACCCACCAGGTCGCCCAATAATTTCTGGGATTGGTTCATTATTTGAGCCTTTATCTGAGTGGGTTGACTCAGTCTTGCAACCTTTGGTTAAAGGTTTGAGTAGCTACTTAAGGGATTCTTCCCATCTACTCACAATAATTGATAATATTAAATGGGATGCTGACTTTAGGTGGGTGGTGATTGACGCGGTGTCACTGTATTCATGTATACCACATTCTTTGGGTATACAGGCTGTCTGTTTCTTCTTGGATAATTACACCAATTATTCAAGAGAGTTCAAGCTGTTCTTTTGTGAGACTGTTGAGTTTCTACTATCCCACAATTATTTTATGTTTAATGGTGAATACTACCTACAAATATGTGGTACTGCGATGGGGGCGAAATTTGCGCCCTCATTCGCGAATTTATTTGTGGGATGGTGGGAACTCGGCAGCCTCTACAATAGTAATAATCCATTTTTTGAAAATATATGCACATATATGAGATTTATTGATGATCTCATTTTTGTGGTTAAGGGTGACTTTGTCTTTGAAGAATTCTTGAAATATGTAAACAATAATGAACTCAAATGGAAGTTTACTGGTGAGATTCAGGATAAAGAAATACATTTCTTAGACCTTACTTTGTATGGCTCAGTAGAAACCAATAGGATCATTACAGACACATTCAGGAAGCCAACATCAGGAAATACGATCTTGCACGCCACCTCTTGTCATCCTAAGCATTTAATTCAATAAATTCCGAAAAGTCAGTTTCTTAGGCTTCGAAGGAACACAAACTCTGACGATCTGTTTAACCATCAAGCCAATAAACTAATGGACAGACTAATTGCTAGGGGTTACAATCCTGATACATTACATAAGTCATTGGAAGATGTCAAGAGAAATTTTACCCCTTCATTTAGTAAGGGTAAGAAGGATGCTTTTGACAAAGATGTAGTGATATTTTCTACGGAATTTTCCTTGCAGTTCAATGACTTATGTAATATAATTAAAAAGAACTTACCCATACTTAAAGGGGACAACACTTTGGCCAATGTTGTTGACAAGATTAAATTTGTGTCAAAAAAGGCACCTACATTAGGCAAAAAACTTTCCCCCAGTATGGTTAATGATAATGTCAGAGATAAAAGTGTGCAATGGCTTAATAAGAAAGGGACTTTTAAATGCTTGTCAAGGAACTGTCACACCTGCCAGCATATTTCTATGGGAATAGACTTCAATAGTTACTCAACCAAAGGTAATTTTAAGATTGATCATTATGCCAACTGTGGCACTACATTTGTAGTTTATCTCATAGAATGCTCTTTATGTTCAGAACAGTACGTTGGTCAAACTTCACGTGCCCTCAGGTCTAGAATAGGGGAACATAAAAGAGACATAAAAAACTATAATAAAGATTCTAGTGTAGCAAGACACTTTAATGGCATACATTTTAAAGATCAATCTAAGTTTACAGTTAAAGTAATTGATGTAGCCAAAAGAACAATTCGAGGAGGTAATATTTATTCTATCCTTTCCAAAAAAGAGCTTTATTGGATATGGAAGCTCAATACTAGGACACCACATGGCCTCAATAAAGAATGGGACATTAGTTTTTTGTTGATTCCTAAGCTAGTCTGGGAAAAAAAAAATATATATATATATATAAAAACTTATTTCCTTTATGACTATGGATCTTCTGGTGCTATTTTGCTGTAATGCTCTTTGGTAGAGTAGCCTGTGTAAGTGTATATCTAATACCTGCATTTATTGTATATGTTTTCACATTAACATGTTATTGAGGTATTAGTGATATCTTATTACCTTTTTGTTTGTTCTTATCCCATGATCAGAGGTTTCATAATATTATTATCTGCTTTCATATTTTATTTAATGATTAATGGTTGTGTTTTTGAAACATCTGTGATTTAAGACATCTGTCGTTGTGATCTACAGAAAGATAGTTGCGATGCACATCATACCATTAATTGTTATGAGTATGGTATTTATGGATATTTTAAGTCTAAATATGATCAATATGAATTAATTGAATATGAGGCTAGTTGCAGAATTGTGTAAACCAAGTACCTATTATTGACACACACTATGCATTAAAGTATGTGAAAATAAATAATTAAATATTTATCTATGAAGAGTTATAAACTTATCAAATTTGAAAATATATTTAAGGTGTAATAATAGGAATTAACAACAATGTTTTTTCATTCTATTTATCATTGTTTTTATATCTATGGTGTTCTTTTTATCATTGTTATGTTATTTTTTGTTTCATTATTCTTGTTTTCCTCTGTAATGCACCATTTATACTAGCTCTCTCTGCTTTGAGGGTGTGTATATCTTTGAAAATTTTGATTGGTTGAAAACCAGTTAAATGGAGCATTACACAGGTGGGGAATCATCCTATGATTAAGTGCTGAATAGCACGAAACATGTCAGGACCTCGCTCCCCTTCTTTGTAAACCTTTTTGCTGATGTGTTGTGCTGTACTGCACCATTTTTTGTGTGTATTTTTTTCGTTTTTAAATTTGCAAGAATAAAGACTGTGTTTTTACTCTATCTTCTGGAGTGCTGCTAATCCTTGAACCTGTATTAACTATATTAACCCTAACACCCCTAACTTAATTACTTAATTATTATTGCAATAAATCTAAATAATATTAATCTTATTAACTAAAATATTCCTATTTAAAACTAAATACTTACCTATAAAATAAACCTTAAGCTAGCTACAATATAATTAATAATTACATTGTAGCTATTTTAGGGTTTATATTTATTTTACAGGTAACTTGATATTTATTTTAACTAGGTGCAATAGCTATTAAATAGTTAATAACTATTTAATAGCTACCTAGTTAAAATAATTTCCAATTTACCTGTAAAATAAATCCTAACCTAAGTTACAAATACACCTACACTATCAATAAATTAATTAAATAATCTACAGTTATCTAAACTAAAATATAATAAATACACTAAACTAAATTACAAAAAAAAAAACCCCACTAAATTACAAAAAATAAAAAAAAAATTACAAGAATTTTAAGCTAATTACACCTAATCTAAGCCCCCTAATAAAATTCCAAAGCCCCCAAAATAAAAAAATGTCCCTACCCTAAACTAAATTACAAAAAGTAATCAGCTCTATTACAGCCCTTAAAAGGGCCTTTTGTGGGGCATTGCCCCAAAGTGATCAGCTCTTTTACCTGTGAAAAAAAGAACAACCCCCCCATTACAACCCACCACCCACACACCCCTACTCTAAAACCCACCCTATCCCCCCTTAAAAAAACCTAAGTCTAACCCCCAAGTGCTCCTTACCTGTCCTGAAGACTGGTGGAGAAGGTCCTGTTCCAGGCGGAGAAGTCTTCTTCCAGGCGGCGACCTCTTCTTCTTCCAGGAACCAGCTGGCGCAGAGCGGAGGAGTTGAAGACCGATGACCGTGGAGCTGAAGACCGTCCTCCCTGGAACTGAAGACCGGCGATGCAGGAACTGAAGATCGGCGACGCTGGAACTGAAGACCGGAGCCATGGAGCGTGGAGGATCCTCTTCATACGATCGCCACCGTACACTGAATCGGAATTCAAGGTACGCGATTAAAAATGGCGTCCCTTGAATTCCTATTGGCTGATTTGAGCCTTCAAATTCAAATCAGCCAATCGGATGAAAGTTACTGTAATTCTATTGGCTATTCTTCAGCTCCACGGTCATCGGTCTTCAACTCCTCTGCTCCGAGCCGGCTGGTTCCTGGAAGAAGAAGAGGTCGCCGCCTGGAAGAAGACTTCTCCACCTGGAACAGGACCTTCTCTGCCGGTCTTCAGGACAGGTAAGGAGCACTTGGGGGTTAGACTTAGGTTTTTTTAAGGGAGGATAGGGTGGGATTTAGAGTAGGGGTGTGTGGGTGGTGGGTTGTAATGGGGGGGTTGTTCTTTTTTTTCACAGGTAAAAGAGCTGATTACTTTGTGACAATGCCCCGCAAAAGGCCCTTTTAAGGGCTGGTAATAGAGCTGGTTACTTTGGGGCAATGCCCCGCAAAAGGCCCTTTTAAGGGCTGGTAATAGAGCTGGTTACTTTGGGGCAATGCCTCGCAAAAGGCCCTTTTCAGGGCTATTTGTAATTTAGTTTAGGGTAGGGACATTTTAGTATTTTAGTGGGTAGTACATTTATTATAGGTGGCGGTGGTGTAGGGGGATTAGATTAGGGGTTAATCATTTTAAAATAGGTGGCGGTGGGGTAGGGAGATTAGATTAGGGGTTAATCATTTTAAAATAGGTGGCGGTGGGGTAGGGGATTAGATTAGGGGTTAATCATTTTAAAATAGGTGGCGGCGGGGTAGGGGGATTAGATTAGGGGTTAATCATTTTAAAATAGGTGGCGGCGGGGTAGGGGGATTAGATTAGGGGTTAATAATTTTAAAATAGATGGCGGCGAGGTAGGGGGATTAGATTAGGGGTTAATCATTTTAATATAGGTGGTGGCGGGGTAGGGGGATTAGATTAGGGAGTAATGTAGTTAAAATAGGTGGTGGCGGGGTAGGGGGTTCACATCAGAGGGTAATAATTTTAATATAGATGGCAGCGGTGTAGGGGGATTACATTAGGGGGTAATAATTTTAATGTAGGTGGTGGCAGTGTAGGGGGATCACATTAAGGGGTTAGACATTTAATATAGGTGGCGGCGGGGTCCGGGAGCGGTGGTTTAGGGGTTAAACACTTTATTAGGGATTGCGGCGGGGGATTGCGGTTGACAGGTAGATAGACACTGCGCATGCGTTAGGTGTTAGGTTTTATTTTGCAGCCAGTTTAGGGAGCTATGGGGCTCCAATAATCAGCGTAAAGCTTACTACGCCTGCAATTTGTGGCAAGGTGAAAATGGAGTAAGATTTCTCCATTTTCGCCACGTAAGTCCTTACGCTGTATATTGGATACCAAACTGCGCAGGTTTGGTATACCTGTCTATGGGCCAAAAAACTACGGCCGAAGGCAGAAATATATGAGCGTAACTTCTATGTTATGCCGTATATAGGATACCAAACCAGCGCAATATTTGGCGTCGCCGGCTTTTGCAGGCGACGCTGCATATCGGATCGGGCCCCAGATGGATTGATATTTATCTCTTAACCTTTATATGGTTAGAAAAATGTTTTTATAACATATCTTATTGTAAGTTTATGCCATATTTTACATTAACCCTATTGGAAGGTTAGCACGGGTTCTTTAAAACTAAAGCCACTCTCATTTATATATTTCTACTCATTGAACTGCACTATATGTTATTTTTATAAGCAATGCCACTATAGCCCTAACTCTAGGGAGAAAACTAAGTTCTGGCTCAGTTTTGTTGACACCTTAATAGTTATTGATAGCAATGTGTCTATCTCTATGTCCGGGTTCAATTATTGTTCCTAACCTATTATTCTGTATATCTGATGCACTTTCACCAGTTTGTAAGCTAATTACTCTCTTTTATTTTTTATTGTGCACAGTGCAAGTACTACATATAAGTTGGTGTGACAGGTTTTATGACTGACTGCATATGCTTATACAGTACTTAGGTTTAAATTACTGAGACGGGCTTCCTGTAGCCCTGTAGAGTTCATTATCTCACTACCTTTTCCATATATTACTTGAGAGCTCTTATGGTAAAACTTGTGAGTATATTTTATGTATAAGAACAAACAATTGATGCCTCTAATTTACAACATAGAACCCTATGTACATGCCATTAAGAAGCCTCCTACTAACTAGCGAGTTATTGCTTATGCAAAGATTATTGTTTTATATTGCTAGGTTTTATGAGATTGTATACGTGCTCAGAACAGGCAATCATTGTCCCTAACCTGCTATATAGAGGTTCCAGTATCCTCACTAATACTATCCCAGCTACTTATATTCATATAATGTATTTCATCTAAGAAATAGGTTGAGGACACTGACGGAGAGCTACCATTGTACCGTGTTTGGTTTATATAACACTTAGATTGTTTAATTGTGAAAAGCTTTAAGGTGGGAATATCATCCAAACATATAGATTTGGGTAGGAGCAATCCCAACTTATTCAGCATTGCAATACTCACCCACTAAAACTGTAGTATCATCTTCATATCGCACATAGCCTGACTATTACACTCAAGACAGGGAGGCTCATAAAACGACCCCAATTGCAAATACAAAGCTCTGGTTAGTGTGACTAGAGGGAGCTCAACTCATCTCCTTTGTATATATTTTCTTTGTCTGTGATTCGCAAAGAGATCTCACTATCCTGTTTAGCTATATATATCACTCAAACTGATGGGGTATATTAAACAAGCCCATAGGGAATTATATATTTACAAAAGGCTATTAGGACGTCTTCATGGCTATAATTTATTCACGGAATAATAGCATTTAATATAGGAGCTGTCATTTTTACTTTTATCTATACTAGCTAGGTCTAAGATGCCTATACACCTTGACCCAGCATTGGTAATCTTATTTTTTGGAAGTTATATTTCTTGAAGCTAGAAGGACACGCCCCCCACCTCTTCTTCCCTATTACACGAGCGGCTCTTGCCCGCTGTACCACTTTTCCTAATATTTCACACAACATATCAGCTTACCATATATTGTATGTTTATATATTGATCCTGAGTAACTACCATTTGACATAACATTCATGATAAAATTGCCCAAAGAGTGACCAATGCAGTAGTTACTTCACATTCATGTTCTAAAAGAAAAATGAGGTTTCATCTATGTTTGTCCATTTTTTTGTTGGTTTTGGCTTTTATTTTCCTTCTTTTTTTTTTTTACGCATGTTTCATACATCTATTGTTATAAAGAATGTGTATTATAACACTTTTCATATACAGGTAGCCATTTTTACTATGTCACTTCTTGTGTAATATATAATTATGGAGCGTGTGTACTATATACATTTAATTATATAACTGTCTATTATTACTTAGCCCGGATTTTTAGGCTGCCTATTCTCCTGACCATTATACTGTTATGAACAAAATACGCATTCGTTTGTGATCGTTAATATTCCCACTTGAAAAATTAATGTATATTTTTCTATTGTATCTGTGACAATCTTTATAGTGTCCTTTTTGTTGTACCATACAAAAACCTCAATAAAAAAATTATTTAAAAAAAAAAAAGGTTTTGTTTAAACCTAACACCCTAACATAAACCCAGAATCTAAACATCCCTAATCTGCCTCCCTTAACATCGCTGCCACCTACATACAGTTATTAACCCCTAATCTGCTGTCCCTAACATCTGCCCCAGTCTTGAAAGAAAATACACAGACCTACATTTCAGCTGTCCCACTGCTATGCAAACAGGTAACCTCTGGAAGATAGTAATATCATTATATTTTACCTACCCTGTTATTTTCTGATGTGTGTATTGTTATATGTATTGGTGATTGTTTAGTTTGTTAATTTTTTTTTTTTATTATTATTATTTTAAATGCATATTTTATCACCATTATGTCTGACCATTAAAAGTTAAAAGTTAGTTTATTCTTTTTTGTACTTTGTTTAATGGTTTTATTCCCCTACACGAATACCTCTGTCTTTCCCTGTATTTTTGCATGAATGACCCTTAGCTCAAATGTCCATAGATATACCCTCCCCATTCCTTTAAATTTTTTGCAGGCCAATCTGACGCTGATATATCTCTCTCCTTCAGCCTGATTTTAAAGTATATCTATCCCAGTCTTGCAAGAAAATACACAGACCTTCATTTCATCTGTCCCACTGCTATGCAAATCATAAGTGATATTAGAAGTGGGCTTAAGGGGAAGGCTTGCTTGTTTGCTGATGAAAATGTGTAACAGTGTAAATGTTCCATGAGGGGTTGATCAAATGAACTGTGATATTAAAAAACTAGAGGACTGGTCAAATAAATGGGATCTGAAATGTGATATTACCAAGAGCAAAATTATGCATATATAGGGATATTTATCAAGCCGTCAACCACAAATATGCTGGAATTCCACAGCGTAATTGTGGCAAGCTTGATTCTACCTATTTATCAAAGCCTACAGACCAGCAAAAGTTGAAATTTGTGACGTAACATACTATCCACCGATCTCAATCCGACACAGACCGATGCTTACGTCATTACAGATGTTCCGAATACAAATACTTTTGCAAGTTATCAAATTTCTAACAAGTACGCTCGCCACTATTCCGGCCCAGCATACCTGGTTTTCAATCCGCCACCCTGGAGGCCACGGATGCCATAGGAATCAATGGGAGTCTGAAAGCAACGAAAGCTTATGTTCGATGCTGCCAGATATCCCATTGATTTCTATGGTAGAAAACCAGTAAAGTTTACACCTAACACCCTATCATAACCACCAAGTCTAAACACCCCTAATCTGCCGCCCCCAACATTGCTGCCAACTACATAATGTTATAAACCCCTATCCCGCCGCTCCCGGAGTCCACCGCAACTTAATAAATATATTAACCCCTATCCTGTCGCTCCCAGACCCCGCCGCAATAAATAAATGTATTAACCCCTATCCCGCCGCTCCCAGACCCCGCCGCAACTAAATAAATATATTAACCCCTATCCCGCTGCTCTCGGACCCCGCCGCAACTAAATAAAATTATTAACCCCTAAACCCCTGGCCTCCCACATCACTACCACTAGCTAAACTGATTAACCCCTAAACCACCAGCCCTTCACATCGCTATAAACTAAATTAAGCTATTAACCCCTAATCCTAACAACCCGCTAACTTAACATTATAATTACCTCATCCCTATCTTATAATAAATTTAAACTTGCCTGTAGAATTAAAATAAACTATATTAAACCTTATTAAACTATTAATTAACCTACCCTAACTATTATACTAAAATTACATTAAACTAAAGATTAAATTAACTATATTACATATTTAAAAACCTAACACTACTCAAATTATTTAAATCTACAATTAAAAATTAATGTTACACTAAATTACAAAAAATAAAAAACACTAAATTACACAAAATAAAAAATAAATGATCAAATATTTAAACTAATTACACTTAATCTAATAGCCCTATCAAAATAAGAAAGCCCCCCAAAATAAAAAATCCCTAGCCTACACTAAACTACCAATGGCCCTTAAAAGGGCCTTTTGCAGGACATTGCCCCAAAGAAATCAGCTCTTTTACCTGTAAAAAAAAAAATACAAACACCCCCAACAGTAAAATCCACCACCCACACAACTAACCCCCCCAAATAAAAACCTATCTAAAAAACCTAAGCTCCCCATTGCCATGAAAAGGGCATTTGTATGTGCATTTCCTTTAAAAGGGCATTTAGCGCTTTTACTGCCCAAAGTCATTAAGCTAAAATTAAAACCCACCCAATAAACCCTTAAAACACTAACCCCCGAAGATCCACTTACAGTTTTTGAAGACTGGACATCAATCCTTATCCAGCCGGGAGAAGTCTTCATCCAAGTGGCAGAAGTCCTCATCGAAGCCGGCCAAAGTCTTCATCCAAGCGGGCTGAAGTCTTCATCCAGACGGCATCTTCTATCTTCATCCATCCGGCGTGGAGCGGGTCCATCTTCAAGACATCCGGCGCAGAGCATCCTCTTCTTAAGACGAATCGTGAAGAATGAAGTTTCCCTTTAAATGATATCATCCAAGATGGCATCCCTTACATTCCGATTGGCTGATAGAATTCTATCAGCTAATCGGAATTAAGGGGGAAAAAATCATATTGGCTGTTGCTATCAGCCAATAGGATTGAGCTTTCATTCTATTGGCTATTCCAATCAGCCAATAGAATGCGAGCTCAATCCTTTTGGCTGACTGGCTTCGCTGAGGACTTCTGCCACTTGGATGAGGATAAATGTCAGGTCTTTGAAAGTGGATCTTCGGGGGCTAGTGTTAGGTTTTTTTAAGGGTTTATTGGGTGGGTTTTAATTTTATGTTAGGGCAGTAAAAGAGCTGAATGCCCTTTTAAGGGCAATGCCCATACAAATGCCATTTTCAGGGCAATGGGGAGCTTAGGTTTTTTCAGATTTTTTTATTTGGGGGGGTTGGTTGTGTGGGTTGTGGGTTTTACTGTTGGGGGGGTATTTGTATTGTTTTAACAGGTAAAAGAGCTGATTTCTTTGGCCCCGCAAATGGCCCTTTTAAGGGCCTTTGGTAGTTTAGTGTAGGCTAGGATTTTTTTATTTTGGGGGGACTTTTTTATTTTGATAGGGCTTAGATTAGATTAGGTGTAATTAGTTTACATATTTGATCAATTATTTTTTATTTTGTGTAACTTGGTGTTTTTTTATTTTGTGTAACTTGGTGTTTTTTATTTTGTGTAACTTAGTTGTTATTTTTTTGTAACGTAGTAATTTTTAATCAAAAAATGAGCAACATACGTTGCCAAATGTAGCAATGTTCAAAGTTATTCTGTGTGCTAAGGGAGGCTGTCACCTTCGCGACATGCAGTGTTGTAGAAGAAAAATGTATGTATGTTTTAAATACAGTCCCCAAGAAACAAAACAACGTATTTTTCATTAGTTGCAGCACTGGTCTTAACATGCAGGCATAGTGTCGTATCCAAGAGAAACAATTGCGGTAAAGGTAAGGCTTCAAATCCAGCCGGATACTCAGAAACAAACAGTGTTAACTGCATACACATTGAAGTGGCCTAGCTGAGTTAAGGATATTCTCACAGTCCCGACCTGGCAGCTACTGTACCAACAACAGCAATATAGCTCAAAGCCAGGTGAAAAGTACCTTATTTCCGGGAAAGAATGTATACAGTCAGGCCAAACAAGCGGTTGTATAGACACGTTGCCATGTATGTATATATATGTGTACTCACGGTACCAAAGATCCACGGTTTGCTGGGAATGCTGTATTCAAGAAAGCCGGGTACAATCCCTGTAGTTATATTCCGGTTCACACTGCTCAGCCTCTCACTACTGCACACGCCTCCTCCAATACTGTGTAGTCATCAGGGCCAGCTGAAGCCCGTGTCAGCCTGGACGTGCTTGTGGAAGTGGAATCCCTGTATTCCACAGTAAAATGTAAAAAAGAAATTATCCAATACTCGTCCACGGTAAAAGATAGAGTCACTCAGAATCCGAAGGTAAAAAAGATAAAAATAAATCTTTATTATGGACACTCCATGGGATAAAACATGCACAAAAAAATAATCTCAGCTAAGAGAACAATAGGTGAAGTCTGACCGGTTTCGGCTCAGTGTGGCCGTAGTCATAGACACATAACAGGTGTTCAGAATGAGCACCTGATATACCTGTTAACCACTCCCCAAAAGGGAGGGGTATAGAAACATGATTAAAAACAAACACATAACCCAAAGCTGTTGAGAAAAGGGATACAGAGTCATATATATATGTACAAAAGCTAACAATGGGTATTAGAAATAAGGGCTACGAACAATAACAATATTGTAGATATAGCAGTTAAGATAAATAGTTATAACTTGTAATGCAGAAACACCATTTGACACGTATGTGCATATATGTGTTTGAATCTACATATAAATTAGACAAAAAACATGCCAAAGACTAATAACTTTTACAATATTATATATAAGCTGTAAGGATAAATAGTTATAATTAGTAATGCGAAAACACCAATTTAACACATATGTGCTTATGAGTTAAGATCTACATATAGGTTAGGTAAAAGACCTTAATAGATGGAAAAAGGACCTACTGGGAACAAAGTGAATAATGATGATGGACTCATTACTAATGTTGATCGTGTTATTAATATAGGGAACTAGAGGAAAATATAGTTGGTGCCATGAATATAAACTAAACCATCTCCCTGTATTAACCAATAGTTAGAGAACCGTTACCTCAAGCTCAGATTACCTCTGGTGAACTACTAGTAATCCATATTTATCTTCTCATTCAAATAGAGGCCTGTAAGGATCAATGAACCCACATATTAATCTGATAAAGACATAAAGAAAACACTATCTATGCCAGTAATTTATGATGTCAAATTCGGAGTTAAAACCCCCAGGTACCAGGCTACCGAGCCTGTGTATCCAATAAATCTCCTGTCTGGAGAGGATGTGGAATGTATCACCCCCCCTTGGTGGTCTAGACACTAACTCAATAGCCTGCCACCTGAGGGTTCCAACATCTCCCAAATGAACTTCCAAGAAATGTCTGGACAAAGCTGAAACAGCCCTCTCCTGAGAGATATAAGAAAGATGTTCCCTAAATCGTTTGCCCACGGGCCTGGTGGTTCTGCCCACATACTGTTTGTTACACTGCGTGCATTCAATTAAATATATGACATATTTACTGCCACATTTAATGCAACCCCTAGTGTCAAAAATTTCTGATGTTCGTGCTGAGGTGAAGGTTTTGGAAACAAACATGTGGTCACATGACTTGCATGCCTTTTTGCCACACTTCACCTTCAGCCATGAACTACCACTATCTTGTTGGGGCAACATACTAGGAGACAAAATGTTTCCCAGCTTCAAGTTACGTTTATAGATGAAATTACAGCCATCATCCATAATTTCACGTAGTACTGTATCCCCACGAAGGATAGGCAAATTCTTCTCTATCACCTTACAGACTTTATCAAACTGATTAGAAAAGGCTGTCACTAAGGTGGGTTTAATTTTTGTAGAAGGGGGATACATTAATTTACTGTCTCTTTGGCGTCCATGGACGCTTTTCCTGTCCATCACTGAGACTTCAGAAAAGGTCTTATTAACCAATCTTTTGGGGTAACCCCTGGCCATCAGCCTGGATTTCAATTCTTCACTCTCCTCTAGAAAGTCCTCTCTCCGGGAACAATTTCTTTTTAACCGCATGAACTGGCCTTTTGCAATGCCTTTAAAAACATGCCTTGGTTGACTGCTTTTCGCATGCAGCAGCGTGTTCCCGGAGATAGGCTTTCTATAAAGAGTTGAGAATACTCCCCCAGTGTCAACATCAATTTTCAATGTTACATCCAAGTAGTTGATACTAGTCTGGTTCCACTCAAAGGTGAATCTCAGACCTACATTGTTGGCATTAAACATATCAACTAATTTGTTTACTTGATCTTGATTACCTGACCAGATAACCAGCAGGTCATCAATAAAGCGTAGGTATTTGACAATATATTTTGTGTTATCTCTATTACCCCCAAAGACATGGAACCGCTCCCACCAACCCATGAACAGGTTGGCGTAGGAGGGGGCAAACTTAGCCCCCATAGCGGTTCCACGCCTCTGAAGGTAATACTTACTCTCAAACATAAAGAAATTGTGCTTGAGTAAAAAGTCAACCACTCTCAGTACAAAATCCCTATCCCTATCTTTTACCGTGGACAAGTATTGGATAATTTCTTTTTTACATTTTACTGTGGAATACAGGGATTCCACTTCCGCAAGCACGTCCAGGCTGACACGGGCTTCAGCTGGCCCTAATGACTACACAGTATTGGAGGAGGCGTGTGCAGTAGTGAGAGGCTGAGCAGTGTGAACCGGAATATAACTACAGGGATTGTACCCGGCTTTCTTGAATACAGCATTCCCAGCAAACCGTGGATCTTTGGTACCGTGAGTACACATATATATACATACATGGCAACGTGTCTATACAACCGCTTGTTTGGCCTGACTGTATACATTCTTTCCCGGAAATAAGGTACTTTTCACCTGGCTTTGAGCTATATTGCTGTTGTTGGTACAGTAGCTGCCAGGTCGGGACTGTGAGAATATCCTTAACTCAGCTAGGCCACTTCAATGTGTATGCAGTTAACACTGTTTGTTTCTGAGTATCCGGCTGGATTTGAAGCCTTACCTTTACCGCAATTGTTTCTCTTGGATACGACACTATGCCTGCATGTTAAGACCAGTGCTGCAACTAATGAAAAATACGTTGTTTTGTTTCTTGGGGACTGTATTTAAAACATACATACATTTTTCTTCTACAACACTGCATGTCGCGTGTCGCGAAGGTGACAGCCTCCCTTAGCACACAGAATAACTTTGAACTTTGCTACATTTGGCAACGTATGTTGCTCATTTTTTTATTAAATTTGCCCTGTTAAAAGGTTCAGGATTAACCTCCTCTTTAATTGTGTCAGACGGCCTATATTTACAAAAGTTCACTTATTGTTTGAGAGCCGTGTCAAGTGGATTACATACATATTTATGCATCAACATTGAAGTAGCTATAAGCACTCAAAAATAATACTCCTAAACAGTGGATAACATGTCACAATTAGATTAATTTGTTTCTCTTAATGAGACAGATGAAGAGAATTGGGACTCTTTAGAACTAACAGATGTGTTTGAAAGTGGGAAAGTGAGGGTGTAATGCACACCAGTGTGTATTACTACCCATAGGGGGCGCCTCCTAAGGCGTATCAAACAAACAAATGCTAAAGCAATATCGAAAACCTAAATAGTTACTAGTAGAATATACAAATATGCTTATACATAAATAATAAGATGTACCAACATAAAGTCCAAGTGGGTAATATTGATACAGTCCCAATAGAAAAATGGATCCAAGACAAGGTAGGCAGCTCTCAGTCTTAGGATGGTCTTCCTGGTAGATGGGTAACTGAAACAAGATAAAACACAGAGGCGCCAAACATGGCCTAGTACAGCCAGATAACAGATACTAAAATCCACAAGATAGCGATTGAATACTCACAAAGGAGGTGCACCCATTGGTGCTTATGAAGCAGACTGGAGCCTCTCAGTGGTCCAGCTCACTGGTATACTTCATGAGTCAGATTGTGGTCCTTGATGGTAGTGATTAACAGGTTCCTGAATGAACACAAAAAATGCAAACCATAGCCCAGTAACGTTTAGACAAGCGAGTGGTAGATTGAGCAATCTTACTTACAAGATTCAAAGCACCAGCAGGTGCATAAACTGCAGACTGGAACCAGTCGCCCAGTAGACTGATCCCTCCAGATGAAAACAAGATACCTCTCAGGTGCCAGAGAGTTAGCAGCATACAAATGATAAAAAAGGGTGTCCAAAAAGCAAGTGTATTTCTGTAAAAATCTTTATTAAAAAGCGACGCGTTTCTCAGCTAAAACAAGCTGTTTCCTCAGGCTAAAACATTATTAAAACACATTCAGATAACACTTGCTTTATACAAACCTAAACCTATTGATTAACCAATCGGATTGTTCAAACCTTAATGGTCATTAAGTGTTAGCACCTGTCTGCTGCAGGGTTGGTATGGCAACCTGGAGCTCTGACATAATTCAGTGCAAATACCAAAACCTCAGCAGACCATACTAAAAACTAAAGACATCATCTGAGTACATATAATTGTGATAAGATCATCATTGTGGATTGGTGATGATAAACATAAATATAACATTGTTAAAAACAAGGCTCTCATTTCCTATGGCATTCTATATTTTTTAAAAAGTATGCTTGAACCAACTGATGATATAATGATATGTTTCCCAAACATCGTGCTTTATACATTTATATACAGCCTACAATGTCAGCCTTACCATATTCTGATAAAATGTAAACACAATGAACAACTTAGTCATACGGTCAGAGCAGGAGATAACAATAGATATCAAATTATTTATACAGACCCAAATCTTCCTGATGTCGACTGCACAATAGCTAAGTTTGTTTGCTGAGACCTATATATATTACCCCCACTAAGTATGAGGCTATTTTATGTGCGATCCTCATAGATCAGTCTGTTTTGTCACTGTTTCAGTGAATGTTCGTTATTTTTCCTGGTTTTACTGCTGTGAACAGTATTGACTCGACATATGGGTGTCAACTAATTGTATAGAATAGAATCTAGCACCAATCACAACATTAGTATGTGCAGATGGGTGTGGACTAAAACCGGAACATGAGAACTTAAACCAATAGTTGTGAAGATGTTTGTGGATGGGGTGGGCTAGCCTCACAGCGTCAGCACAACATGTGCTGAGCGCACAGCCTCAATCTTGCGTGTGATGAGGTCAGCCCACACTCCCACCGTAACCGTCAGCTCCAATCACCTTAGAATATCCTAACTACTTTACAGGGGCCACTATATCCAATGTGCGCCTGAGACGCCTGTACTCTCAAATAGAGCGCTAGCTGCAGCTCTATAACACAAACTAATAACTGTGATAAGCATCTTGTAAGTGCTCAATTCAGAGCGATATATAAAATGTGATTGTGTGAAAAAATTGATACTTGGTGATCATATATTGATGATTCAATATCATATTGTGTGAATCATGATGCAATAAAAGTTTAGAGTGAATTAATGTGAGATAATGTGAAATACGGTGTGATAATGTGGTGATGGAAATAAAGTGATGTGCAGTTGTGCTGTGGCGATCTACCAACGTGGTGGTAGAGGGTGATATGTGAGGTGAGTATAGGTGTTAAACTAAATGACATGTGTAGTTAGACCTGATGCATGTTGTAAATACATGTGTTAGTGATGACATATGATGTGCTGTAAGTGGTGTGTGAATGGTAATGATTGCTACTTAGGAAGAATATTAAGTGCTGTGCTCAAGTATAAAAAAATGGCCCAATATGACACGGCGATTTTGGTAGTGATAATCTTTATGTGATATGCAATTGACTTGATATATATAATATAATATGGTATAGGAGATGTAGTTAGAAATGGAAGAACTCTCTCTAACCAAAAAAGTGAAAGTAAAAATATATAAGTAGAAAGACTCTCTCTCACCAGAGCAGAGCCCTGCCTACCGGACTAGGGTTATGGGGTTCAGATACAAAAATTGTATTACTTAACCCATGGCCTTATTGGTCCAAATGTATATTCAAACAATATTTGTGATAATAGGTAGTGTTATTTAAGCTAACTAGTGATAGATTGGAACACTAGTCATCTCACTAGTGTGAGGATACAGTCTTCTAGTTGCGGGAGATTGGCACAGTAAGTCTGCTTTCCCAAACCATGCGTCAGCACTGTCTTGAAAGTTAAATATAAAGAATTACACAACCCAGGACTATAGTGCCTGGATTAACTATCCATTATTGGAGCATAGTTAATATGGGACCTTATATGGTCCATAGTAGTGTCAATCACCCTAAAGAAAAAGCTGGAAGGAATAAAAAACTGATAGGAATACAAAAGAGGGGTGCTCTTCTTGTGCCAATTGGAGTTAGGCAGAGGCAAATCTATTCCCTAGTGATAAAACGGAAAAAGGAATATTCCCTATTCATTCTCAGTCGCAAAATCTTGTTAGTTATGTTCTTGAGGTGAGTGTTCTGATGTAAGTCGGATCAAAAAGAAGCCATGTCTAAATTTTCGTTTAAGCCATACGGCTGTAGTGTGACTAATTTTTTGATCCAAAAGGATTCTCTTCTCCTAAGAGTTATTAAGGCATCCTTATTAGATCTAGATATCATCTCTATGGGTGTGATCCTCATAGGGTCTTTGTGTGTCTTGTGGAGATTCAGACAGTGTCTTGAGACACTGTGCGATTTAGATAATTTTTTTATATTGTAGGAGTGTTCACCCCATCTTTTTTTGACCCTACGGCAGGTGCGACCTACGTATTGTACCCCACATTTGCAGCTAAGCAAATATATTACAAAAGATGTTTCACATGTCATACGATTCTGGATCACAAATGATTCTCCTGTAACAAAAGATGTAAACGATGAGACTCTGTGTGATATGAAAGAGCACATTCCACAACGTTTTCTAAAACATTTGGAGACCATATGCTTCTGTTTATTAGTGTCCCATGGAATACCTGGGAATAACTTATTGTTGGTGGATTTGTCCCTGACAATTTTACTCGGGGCTAGAGCTGTTTTTAAAGTCGGGGCTCTCCTATACACTACCTTGGGTTTATCACCCAAAATGAGCTTGAGGGAAGGATCATTGGTAAGGATAGACCAGTGTTTCTTGAGTATTTTGTTAACTTCAAGATGGTGAGAGTTATATCTGGTAATGAAGAGAGGGGGGTTAGTATCCTTAAAGGCAGTTTGGTTTTTAACTTTATTAGTGAAATAACTCGACCTATCTTCTTTCCTAACCCTATCCATCTCCCTGGATATCAGGTCTGGAGGATAGCCTTTTTCAAGAAATCTCTCGCCAATGATTCTGGCTTGTGTATCATAATCATCAATAGATGAACAATTCCTCCTGATACGTTTAAATTGCCCATAAGGCACATTCATTTTCCATTGATGATAATGGTTGCTCTCAAAGTGGAGAAAACTGTTACAGTCCACTTTCTTGAATGCCATAGGAAATGAGAGCCTTGTTTTTAACAATGTTATATTTATGTTTATCATCACCAATCCACAATGATGATCTTATCACAATTATATGTACTCAGATGATGTCTTTAGTTTTTAGTATGGTCTGCTGAGGTTTTGGTATTTGCACTGAATTATGTCAGAGCTCCAGGTTGCCATACCAACCCTGCAGCAGACAGGTGCTAACACTTAATGACCATTAAGGTTTGAACAATCCGATTGGTTAATCAATAGGTTTAGGTTTGTATAAAGCAAGTGTTATCTGAATGTGTTTTAATAATGTTTTAGCCTGAGGAAACAGCTTGTTTTAGCTGAGAAACGCGTCGCTTTTTAATAAAGATTTTTACAGAAATACACTTGCTTTTTGGACACCCTTTTTTATCATTTGTATGCTGCTAACTCTCTGGCACCTGAGAGGTATCTTGTTTTCATCTGGAGGGATCAGTCTACTGGGCGACTGTTTGGTTCCAGTCTGCAGTTTATGCACCTGCTGGTGCTTTGAATCTTGTAAGTAAGATTGCTCAATCTACCACTCGCTTGTCTAAACGTTACTGGGCTATGGTTTGCATTTTTTGTGTTCATTCAGGAACCTGTTAATCACTACCATCAAGGACCACAATCTGACTCATGAAGTATACCAGTGAGCTGGACCACTGAGAGGCTCCAGTCTGCTTCATAAGCACCAATGGGTGCACCTCCTTTGTGAGTATTCAATCGCTATCTTGTGGATTTTAGTATCTGTTATCTGGCTGTACTAGGCCATGTTTGGCGCCTCTGTGTTTTATCTTGTGTTTGAAAGTGATACACCGAACACAATACTTGGAGATTTATTTTTTGATTTAGAGAATCTGAAGAAAAAAGAACAAAAGCTTAAATGGGATATGTGGATTTTATCTAAATATATCAACATGAAAATGATTCCCAGAGGCTTAAGGATTAATAAATTTCCTACTTATGATGTAAAGGACCCTGGATTCATTGAACGATGGAACCAGGCTTTAACGGATTGTTCACTTAAGCTTATAGCTTTATTGATAGAATATAAGGACACACTATTGGCAGAAGTTAAGAACAGGATAATCACCTTGCAGGGTGATATGAACAAGTATAAGTTGTGTAATGTTTACCCTGAATATGATGCCATACTTAAGAATGTTATGGAAGAATCTAAGAAATTAATTATCCAAATTAAACATTCCAAATATATACGGGACCAAAAAGATTACAGCAATGGTACAGTTTATATTTGGCGCAAAAGACAGAGAGGCAGGGCATGGTCACAAACACCCAGCAAAAGATCTATGGCTCAAAATTCAGGTCAGGAAATAACACCTAACAAATTTAGTAAGGTGAACATAAAATCTAGCAGAGTGACTGGATCCAAACAGGTTGCTTTCTCTGACTCTGAGCCTGAGCAGACCGATGAGGACAGGTTTGCATCCAGCTTTGAGGATGAGGGCTGCTCGGGCTCAGAGGGAGAAATATCTGAACTCCAGGAGAATACAGAGCTTAATTCTATGCCCAAAAGTATTCTAAAAGATCCCAAGGGAGCTGGAATAGGAGCTATCCTTAAGAGGGGTGGGAGAGGTCGCCAGAGAAGGGGACGGTCCCACTATTCCCAATCTAGTACTTCTAGGGAGTCCATGACTAATGGTATGGGACACAACACACAGGTTTTTCAATGGGCCCCGAAACAACCCAGAGGGGGAGGAAGGGGTCATCCTCGAAGGATAGAGGAAGCAGATGCCCAGTTTCAGAGGTACCCAGTGAGAGAAAACAGGAATACCAGGGGGCACAGATATCAATTAATGACTTCTCAGTAATAAATCTATCTACCTATCAGATAACAGATGTGGAGAGAAAGGTCCTGGGGTATGGTTTGAATTTTGTTCCATCTAGGGACTTTGATTTATTCCAGACTATACTGGATGTTAATAAGATGGTGAGGGATCTTACACTGAGGAAGTTTTTCTCCACATCTGTAAATGGTACTTCTGATGAAGTAAATACACAACACCAGGAGATGAGCAATGTTGATTTATCTTTTGGTGATGCCTGTGCGTTAATAGATCTGGAAGACTTAAGTGGTACACAGGAGGATGGACCTTCTACCACACAAACGGGCAAGAAACAACATAAACTTAGATCCAGGTCTAATTTTTATCCCTTACATACTAGGGGCAAAGGCCTGGAAGTTTTTCACAAGAGGGTCATTGAAGATCTCACTTTGCTAGATAAATCTAGGAAACATGATTGCCAATCTAACTTATCTAGACTGGAAAGGGAAGCAGTAGCTACATTACAGAATAACAAAGAGTTGGTTATTCGCCAGTCAGATAAGGGAGGTGGTGTCGTTTTGCTAGACAAAGATGTCTACATTAAAGAGGCATTGAGACAATTAGAGGATCCTGAAGCCTACATGGGACTATCTAGGGATCCCACAACACAGTATAAGGCTATTCTAAGGGACCTATTGGATGATGGGGTGGAGATGGGCATTATTGATGAACAGACATATGATTGTCTACTGGTAGACAGTCCTGTAATGCCCATCTTCCACCACCTGCCAAAGGTCCATAAAAGCCTAGTGGATGTACAGGGTAGGCCCATAGTGGCAGGAATTGGCTCCCTACTGGAGCCACTGTCCAAGTGGGTGGACCAATTTCTTCAACCGTTGGTCCAGAAATTGCCAAGTTTTGTAAGAGATACTACCCATGTGCTCTCTAGGCAAGAGGATGTCTCTTGGGAGGAGGGGTATAGTTGGATCACCACTGATGTGGTGTCCCTGTACTCCTCCATACCCCATGAGTATGGTCTACAAGCAATATCATATTTCTTGAGAAAGGAGACTGATTTATCCCTTCAATATAGGGATTTTGTACTGAGAGTGGTTGACTTTTTACTCAAGCACAATTTCTTTATGTTTGAGAGTAAGTATTACCTTCAGAGGCGTGGAACCGCTATGGGGGCTAAGTTTGCCCCCTCCTACGCCAACCTGTTCATGGGTTGGTGGGAGCGGTTCCACGTCTTTGGGGGTAATAGAGATAACACAAAATATATTGTCAAATACCTACGCTTTATTGATGACCTGCTGGTTATCTGGTCAGGTAATCAAGATCAAGTAAACAAATTAGTTGATATGTTTAATGCCAACAATGTAGGTCTGAGATTCACCTTTGAGTGGAACCAGACTAGTATCAACTACTTGGATGTAACATTGAAAATTGATGTTGACACTGGGGGAGTATTCTCAACTCTTTATAGAAAGCCTATCTCCGGGAACACACTGCTGCATGCGAAAAGCAGTCACCCAAGGCATGTTTTTAAAGGCATTGCAAAAGGCCAGTTCATGCGGTTAAAAAGAAATTGTTCCCGGAGAGAGGACTTTCTAGAGGAGAGTGAAGAATTGAAATCCAGGCTGATGGCCAGGGGTTACCCCAAAAGATTGGTTAATAAGACCTTTTCTGAAGTCTCAGTGATGGACAGGAAAAGCGTCCATGGACGCCAAAGAGACAGTAAATTAATGAATCCCCCTTCTACAAAAATTAAACCCACCTTAGTGACAGCCTTTTCTAATCAGTTTGATAAAGTCTGTAAGGTGATAGAGAAGAATTTGCCTATCCTTCGTGGGGATACAGTACTACGTGAAATTATGGATGATGGCTGTAATTTCATCTATAAACGTAACTTGACGCTGGGAAACATTTTGTCTCCTAGTATGTTGCCCCAACAAGATAGTGGTAGTTCATGGCTGAAGGTCAAAGGAACTTACAAGTGTGGCAAAAAGGCATGCAAGTCATGTGACCACATGTTTGTTTCCAAAACCTTCACCTCAGCACGAACATCAGAAATTTTTGACACTAGGGGTTGCATTAAATGTGGCAGTAAATATGTCATATATTTAATTGAATGCACGCAGTGTAACAAACAGTATGTGGGCAGAACCACCAGGCCCGTGGGCAAACGAATCAGGGAACATCTTTCTTATATCTCTCAGGAGAGGGCTGTTTCAGCTTTGTCCAGACATTTCTTGGAAGTTCATTTGGGAGATGTTGGAACCCTCAGGTGGCAGGCTATTGAGTTAGTGTCTAGACCACCAAGGGGGGGGGGGGGGTGATAAATTCCACATCCTCTCCAGACAGGAGATTTATTGGATACACAGGCTCGGTAGCCTGGTACCTGGGGGTTTTAACTCCGAATTTGACATCATAAATTACTGGCATAGATAGTGTTTTCTTTATGTCTTTATCAGATTAATATGTGGGTTCATTGATCCTTACAGGCCTCTATTTGAATGAGAAGATAAATATGGATTACTAGTAGTTCACCAGAGGTAATCTGAGCTTGAGGTAACGGTTCTCTAACTATTGGTTAATACAGGGAGATGGTTTAGTTTATATTCATGGCACCAACTATATTTTCCTCTAGTTCCCTATATTAATAACAAGATCAACATTAGTAATGAGTCCATCATCATTATTCACTTTGTTCCCAGTAGGTCCTTTTTCCATCTATTAAGGTCTTTTACCTAACCTATATGTCTCTTAACTCATAAGCACATATGTGTTAAATTGGTGTTTTCGCATTACTAATTATAACTATTTATCCTTACAGCCTATCTATAATATTGTAAAAGTTATTAGTCTTTGGCATGGTTTTTTGTCTAATTTATATGTAGATTCAAACACATATATGCACATACGTGTCAAATGGTGTTTCTGCATTACAAGTTATAACTATTTATCTTAACTGTTATATCTACAATATTGTTATTGTTCGTAGTCCTTATTTCTAATACCCATTGTTAGCTTTTGTACATATATATATGACTCTGTATCCCTTTTCTCAACAGCTTTGGGTTATGTGTTTGTTTTTAATCATGTTTCTATACCCCTCCCTTTTGGGGAGTGGTTAACAGGTATATCAGGTGCTCATTCTGAACACTTGTTATGTGTCTATGACTACGGCCACACTGAGCCGAAACCGGTCAGACTTCACCTATTGTTCTCTTAGCTGAGATTATTTTTTTGTGTGCATGTTTTATCCCATGGAGTGTCCATAATAAAGATTTATTTTTATCTTTTTTACCTTCGGATTCTGAGTGACTCTATCTTTTACCGTGGACGAGTATTGGATAATTTCTTTTTTACGTAGTAATTTTTAATAGTAGATTTAAATAACTTGAGTTGGGTTAGGTTTTTAGAAATGTAATATAGTTCATTTAATTTTTAGTTTAATGTAATTTTAGTATAATAGGGTAGGTTAATTAATAGTTTAATATAGTTTAATGTAATAGTAAGATAATAGTCAGGGTAGGTTAATTAGTAGTTTAATATAGTTTATTTTAATTCTAAAGGTAAGTTTAAATTTATTATAAGATAGGGATGAGTTAACATTTAATGTAAAGGTAGCGGGTTGTTAGGTTTAGGGGTTAATAGCTTAATTTAGTTTATGGCAATGTGGGGGGCCGGTGGTTTAGTGGTTAATAGGTTTAGTAAGTGGTAGTGATGTGGGAGGCCATGGGGTTTAGGGATTAATACATTTATTTAGTTGCGGAGGGGTTCTGGAGCATTGGGATAGGGGTTAATAACTTTATTAGAGTTGTGGTGGGCTCCAGGAGCTGAGGGATAGGGGTTAATAACTTTATTAGAGTTGCTGTGGGCTCCAGGAGCAGCGGGATGGGGGTTAATAACATGATTTAGTTGCGGTGGGGTCCGGGAGCTGCGGGATAGGGGTTAAACATTTTAGTATAGTGGCGGTGTTTAGTGACAGGATATAAATAAAGTTGGGAAAAAGCCGAATAGCAGCGAGATCGATGAGTGCTAGTTAACAACAGTCCGCTACTCATCGCCCCGTACTTGGTGCACATATTTTTGCCGGCTTTTTTATAAATATGGAGAGCGTATTCAGGTTTGCGCCCGCAATGTTAGGTGATGTTAGGCGAGCGTATTTGTGCCGTTGAATGCAGAACAGTTGATGGCTTGATAATTCGGCCTCATAGGATCTAAAAACCCAAAGGCCAATTATAGTCTCAATGGTACATTACTGACTGTAACTAAAGAAGAATGGGACTTGGGAATTATTATTTCAGATGATTTAAAATTTGGTACAATGCAGCAGTGCAGCCAGTAAGGCCAGTCGAATACTTGGTTGCATTGGAAGAGGTATTAATAGCAGAAATTGCAAGGTTATTATGCCACTTTACATTTAATTAGTTAGACCATATCTGGAATACTGTGTACAGTTCTGGAGACCATATCTTTCAGAAAAATATAAATAAACTAGATGTTGTCCAAAGGAGGGCTACAAAAAATTGTACATGGTCTAAAATATACAACGTACAAAGAAAGACTCCATGATCTAAATATGTACTGTATAGTTTAGAGCAGCAGTCGCCAACCAGTGGTCCATGGACCACTGGTGGTCCACTAAAAGATGTTGGTGGTCCGTGACACCATCAAGCAGGATTTAATCTCCTCAGAGGAAGATGCTTCGATTCTAAAGCCAGCAGAGGTTGGTATAGTCTTGGCTTGAAATAGTGGAATTAAAGTATATAAAAAAAGAAAATCTAAAAAAAAAATTCTCTCTTAAATTTCATTTATTTTCTTCTCTTCTTCTCTGTAGTAGTTTTCCTAATTCCTTCAGATGGACTTACATCACTGTTTGTCTTCCTCCTCTCCATCTTCTTTTTTTTTAATTAAATATTAATTATTTTTCATTCTAATAATTTTCCCACACACAAAGCCATTCCACCTGAATTCCAGTAGTTGCCATCCAGCAGATCAGCCATATCCCAGCAGTATTATAGTAATTGCCAGTAACATCAGTCGTGGTTAGCTCACATCCATATTGAGAGATTTCTGATATAAACTTAATTTATGACTCTAATGTCTGTCCATTATCATAAGTAGTTTTGACTCATTCCTAACTGGGGAGGTACCTTGGAAGTCTTGTGGTCCTTTTACATAATTATTTTTTTCCCCACTTTCTGCCTCTCTGTTTTTAATTCTTAAAAATGTGTAAATATACACATAATGTAAACTTAGCTATGGTTATACTAGTTATGTACAGTGTGTATATATACATACATACACACACACACACAATATATACTTTGTACCTTTTAAAAAAATCATGTTAGTGGTCCACATGATTCCAAATTGTGAGTTTAGTGGTCCCTGAGGCCTGAAAGGTTGGCAACTCCTGGTTTAGAGGATAGAAGGGAAAGAGGTGACATGATAGAAAACTTCAAATATATGAAGGGACTTAATAAAATAGAAGCTGAAAGCATTTTTCACAAAAAAATAAATGCCAAAACAATGGGTCACAATCTAAAGCTAGAGCGTAGTAGATTCAGGAGAAATTTGAGGAAGCATTTTTTTACAGAAAGGGTGGTGGATTCATGGAATAAACTTCCATTTGAGGTGGTAAACACAAAGATTGTAAAGGAATTAAAAAATGCCTGGGACATGCATAAGGCTATCATAAGGAAAAATTTGCATACAGTATCATAAGGAAAAAGTAACATGCAATATGGGTAGACTTGATGGGACTTTTTGGTTCTTATCTACCATCAAATTCTATGTTTCCATGTTTCTATTATTAAGAAGTGGAAGGTATTTGGTACAACACAGACCCTCTCTGGATCAGGACGTCACTCCAAACTGGTTGAAAGAGCCAGGAGGATACTGGTCAGAGAGGCTACCAAGAGGCCTACAGCAACTCTGAAGCAGTTGCAGAAATTTATGACAAAGAGTGGTCATTGTGTGCATGTGACAAAAATGTGGCTTGTATGAGAGGGTTTCAAGAAAAAAAACACTCCTCAAGAAACGCCACATGCAGTCACGACTGAGCTTTGCCATAACATACCTAGGAGATTCTGAGGCCACATGGAAAAGGTGTTATGCTCAGATGAGACTATAATTGAATGATTTGGCCTCAACACCAAACTATATGTCTGGGGGAAATCCAATACAGCTCACCATCCAAATAACAGCATACCTACAGTAACGCATGGAGGTGGTAATATCCTGTTATTGGGGTGTTTCTCTGCAGTAGGCACTGGAGCACTTGTAAGGATAGAAGGGATAATGGGTGGGGCAAAATACTGTCAAATTTTTGAGGAAAATATGCTGCCCTCTGCCAGGAAGTTGTCAATGGAAATAAGGTTTACCTTCTAACATGACAATGACCCAAAGCACACAGCAAAAATGACCACACAGTGGTTGAAGGAGAAAAAAGGTGAATGTCCTTGCATGGCCTATTCAGAGGCCAGCCTTAGACCCTATTGAATATCTGTGGCATGACTTGAAGACTGCAGTCCACAAATGGTCACCATCAAATGTAACAGAACTGGAGCAGTTCTGCAAAGAAGAGTGGGCAAATATTGCACAGTCTAGATGTGCAAAGTTAGTAGAGACATATCCCAACAGACTAAAGGCTATAATTAAAGCAAAAGGTTATTCAACAAAATACTGACACAAGGGGATGATCCTTTTTCCAACTTAGTGATTCTGTTTTTTAATTTTCTCTATTTTTGCCTCACATGTTGGTTATTACAGCTGGATAAACAAAAATTTTATTATTTTCAAGGAGGATGATTCTTTTCAATACCGACTGTAGCTGTCTGTCAGAAAAGTAATGTGTAGTAAACTGGAAGCACATGCAAGTTAAATTGTAGTAAAACATTTCACATTATTTTCTGCAAACTGAGACTTTATATCAGTGTCAGGTGCTCCCCTGTTAACTTCACCACCCTGTGAAATTATATGGAAGGCAGCTATAATCTCTCTGAGACTTCCAGGTTATTCACTTTTTCTTATAGAATTCGGTGGGCTCCACACCCATGAAGTCTGCACTATAATGTGTCTCCATGCTGGAGAACCTTTGATCTTCAGTCTCCTAGTGAGAATACTGGATTGTAAAAGGAACATATAACCAAAAACTTTTCTTTCATAATTCAGACATTTAAACAGAATTTAAACAACTTTCTAATTTACTATTATTATTTGTATGACCTAATTTGCTTTGTTTTCTTTGCATCCTTTTGTTGAAAATCATACTAGGTAGGCTCAGGAGCAGCATTGCACTACTGGGAGCTAACTGCAGAGATCTCACCTTTGTGAGTAGGTTTTTATAAGGAACGCATGAATGCTTGTTTCATTTTCCAAGTTTAAATACTATAGTGACCATGGGGGATATTTATCAAGCCGTCAACCGCAAATACGCTGGAATTCCGCAGCGTAATTGTGGCTAGCTTGATTTGACCCAGTTATCAAAGCCTACAGAATAGCAAAATTTGAAATTTGTGAGGTAACATATGATCCGCCGGTCTCAATCCAACACAGATCGATGCTTACGTCATTACAGATGTTCCAAATATACATTCGGCACTATTTGACACATTTTCAAAGTTATCAAATAGTTAACTGGTACGCTTGCGGCTATTCCAGCCAAGCGCACCTGGTTTTCAATCCGCCACCCTGGAGGCCGCAGATTCCATAAGAATCAATGGGAGTCTGAAAGCAGCGACAGCTTATGTTCGATGCTGCCAGATATCCCATTGATTTATCTGGTAGAAAACCAGTTACGTTTAAACACCAGTTACGTTTAAACCTAACACCCTAACATAAACCCTGAGTCTAAACACCCCTAATCTGCCACCTCGACATTGCCGCAACCTAAATAAAAGTTATTAACCCCTATCCTGCAACTCCCTGACCCTGCCGCAACCTAAATAAACTTATAAACCCCTATCCCGCCGCTCCTGGACACCGCCCCAAATAAATTAAGTTATTAACCCCTATCCCGCTGCTCCCGGACCCCGCCACAACTAAATTTTTTTATTAACCCCTTAACCCGTGGCCTCCCACATCACTACCATTAACTAAACCTATTAACCGCTAAAACGCCAGCCCTCCACATCGCCTAGCCTACAATAAACTACCAATGGCCCTTAAAAGGGCCTTTTGCGGGGCATTGCCCCAAAGAAATCAGCTCTTTTACCTGAAAAAAATACAAACACACCCCCAACAGTTCAACCCACCACCCACCCACCCAACTCCCCCAAATAAAAAGCCTATAAAAAAAAACCTAAGCTCCCCATTGCCCTGATAAGGGCATTTGTATGGGCATTGCCCTTAAAAGGGCATTTAGCTCTTTTACCTGCCCAGACCCTACTCTAAAAATAAAACCCACCCAAAAAAACCTTAAATAAACCTAACACTAACCCCCGATGATCCACTTACAGTTTTTGAAGTTCCGCTTGAAGGATCCATCCAGCCAGCAAGAAGTCTTCATCTTCATTAGGTGTTATTAACTATTTACTAACTATCTAGTTAAAATAAATACAAATTTACCTGTAAAATAAAACCTTACCTGTCTTACACTTAACTAACATTACATTACAATTAAATAAATTACATTAATTAAATACAATTAACTAAATTACAAAAAAATAAACACTAAATTACACAAAATAAAAAAGAAATTATCAAATATTTAAACTAATTACACCTAATCTAATAGCCCTATCAAAATACCCCCCCAAATAAAAAAAACCCTAGCCTAAACTAAACTGCCAATAGCCCTTAAAAGGGCCTTTTGTAGGGCATTGCCCCAAAGAAATCAGCTCTTTTACCTGTAAACAGGAAAACCCACTACCCACACAACCAACCCCCCAAATTAAATCCTATCTATAAAACCTAAGCTCCCCATTGCCCTGAAAGGGGCATTTGGATGGGCATTGCCCTTAAAAGGGCATTTAGCTCTTTTTCTTTGCCCAAACCCCTAATCTAAAAATAAAACCCACCCAATAAACCCTTAAAAAAACCTAACACTAACCCCCGAAGATCCACTTACAGTTTTTGAAGACCAGACATCCATCCTCATCAAGCCGGGAGAAGTCTTCATCCAATTGGGCAGAAGTCCTCATGAAGCCGGAAGAAGTCTTCATCCAAGCGGCAAGAAGTGGTCCTCCAGGTGAGCAGAAGTCTTTATATATATATATATATATATATATATATATATATATATATAGACCAATATGATTTTTAATGTAATATATTTTAATATGCTTGTTATTTAGTAGTGTTAATCTTTGCACATTTTTGTGCGTAAATTTACGCTATAGAGATATATTACTTCTGTATAACATTTTTATTTTATATGTATTTTTTATATTTTTTGTGTCACATATTCAAAAATGTTAAACAAACCATAGTACCGACATATGAATACCCATTCATATGTACTTATTTTTATTTTTATTTTTATTGTAACCAGATATTCTGAGCTATCAATACCAATCTCTATAGAATCGTCATTTATATAGAACACATTTATCTGTTTTTATATATTTACATATATATGGATATATATTTTTCATATAGAATGTTTTTATATGTAATATTTGTTATAAGGAGTATTTTTATACAGACTATTTTATCATGTATTATCGGACCATTTGACATATTCTCATCTCAATATACCTATTTCTTTATATAGTGATACATTTCCATATATTGGCATACACATTAGGCCTCTTTGGAATTTGCCTAACCATCGAACCATAACCCCCTGAGATAATCAAAAATTGTTAAAAGGTATATTGGCATACATATTAGGCCTCATTGAAATTTACCTAATTATCGTACCTCTAACCCCCTTGAGCGATTCAGTAAATGTTAAACATTATTTAGCAATTTTCAGATGTTGCCCAAAAACCGGCAAATACGCATGGCACGCGCATCACGCGCGTCACTTCCGGTCCGCAAATATACGTCACTTCCGGTGGGTATTAACATCCGGTATAAACATCCGATAAGCGGACATATAAGGAGAACTATATAATCAAGGCCAAATAAGAGTATACACATTGAGACACAACTAGAAATGGGGGATAACATATTTAACCAATTCTGCAAATGTGTTTTTAGCGTGTATTTTTACCGCAAATTTTTGGCGGGAATTTCTGGCGCGAATTTTAGGCGCAATTTTACAAACCGTCCTATTGGCTATTAAAATACATTTAAGGTGTGGAAGCCACACAGCTGCTACCAGTCTTGAGAAAGGTCCCTGAGGACCGAAACGCGTTGGCTATATACTGGTATTGCAGCTCAGAATATCTGGTGAGTAGAATACTTTTATTGCTCTTTTATGGTGATTTTATTGCACTATATCCATTTTCTGTACACTTTTTTAGGTACAGAAGGATATCCCAATACATTTGATTACCCTTTGAGAAGAGGAACACCAACCCAGCACTTTATACATTCACATTTGGATTAATTTGGATTAGATTCTTTGGAGCTATTTGAACTTTATTTGATTATTATTAGACAATCATTTGACCATTCCACCACAAGATTTCACTAATTTGTCAAACTTTTATGACCTTTTTTTGTCTATTTTTTATGACACATTTTTAGGTGTACACCTTCACTACATCAACTCACTATCATATATATATATATATATATATATATATATATATATATATATATATATATATATATATATATATATTTCTTGTATGGGTTGCTGATCACAACTCATATATTTTTATATTTTATATATATTTTTTACATTTTTTACTTTTTATTTTTTTATATATTTTTTAATTTTTACACTATTTTTTGATTTTCACAATAATTTTTAGACACTCAGCTTTGGATACTCTACTTATTATACTTTTGGGACACTCACTTTGGACACCACTTTTTTGGATATTTTTGTATGGGACATTATTATTTGGTTTTTGCTTGGGACATTACTTTTTGGACATTGTATGGGATATTCCATTAGTTTGGAAACCTATTTTAATTGTAATTCTTGTCAATAAAACTATTGTTAATTTTATAAAATTTTTTAGAAATTACATTCAATACCCATACTTTTTTACCTTTTTAATGTTTAACATTTTTATGTAATATTAATATCATACTTTATATATTTATATTTTATATAATATATATTCTTAAGTTGTGGACACCATCTTTAGCCACCCAACCCTCTTTTTTGGGGGTAGTGTAGCGCTGTATCTTGGCATCTATTTCACAACACTGGACAGCACTGTGTATTTGGAACAGATGGGGACTCACTCTATTACCGCAACCCAACTCCTCACCACTTCATATCCAGCCCCTATGAGTTTGGCGAGCTGATATATTTAGAAATACCAGGAGGTCAAGTATAATACCTTCTCTGCAACCACCCTGGTCCTACAGATTACCGCAATGTCATCAAAATCAGAATGGCGACTGTCTGAAGAGGTCAATGAAATAATAGAGGTCCAGCACTGTTTTGAGCACAATCTACTTACCGAGAGGAGACTCTTTCAAAGATGCAGCCCAGCTTGCTTAAATTTCTGTTGCGGTCCCATATACTTCAGGTCCTGCAGCGTTGTGCTGAAGACTGGGGTAGGTTAGCTACCATTGTATACATGGACTGTATAGGTGAGCAGTACACTCTCCACAGTTTCTAATGTGTTCAAACACCTTTATTTACACAGACTTTTGACCTTTCATCTGGGAACCTAGCTTGGTCCGGACTAATAACCGCTTAAAGTCATAAGTTAAACAGCAGCATTTTTGTTAGGTTATGCAGGAATGCATTGAATGCTTAACCATATGTTCCACTGTTCTCTTTTTTCTGTTTGTTTCTTTATTGGGTAGTGGTTTGCTATAGCAGCTATAGCAGCAACCTATAGATCTCATGTAACTGTGTAACTCTTGTTTTTGCCTCTTCTGCACATTTATTCTAGTGTTTTTGCCTATTATAAGAGCTGGGTACTTAAAACTCATGTATTCCCACTATCACCATATATAGTCTTATTTATTCGGAAACAGTAATTTTATTCCAATGTTGCTTTATCTTGAGGTTTCTAGTTGCTCTTGATTATACTTACTACTTGTTTCTCAGGGTGGTGTGTTGGGGACAATTATACAGTAAAAAAAAACTAAAAACTGAGGTTCAGTCATTGAGTCCCAAAAGTTTTCTCCATCTGTTAATGTAATCTTCTGTTTTTATCAATACATATGGTATGAGGTCCAAGAGTGGCCTATTTGTAAAGTTAAGAATGTTCAATGGCGCACTGTTGAATTGTTTTTCTTTTTTTTGTTGTTGCAGTAATTGTAAATATTACTAGCCATATGCCACATGGATAGCGGACACTGTTTTTTTTTCTTTTCATATACATATGCAATTATAATATGTAACCTGCTTAATGCACCTTCTTGCAAGCTATTTTGGAATCTAAATGTGAAATGCTGTATTGCCTTATTTGTATGACAAAACTTTACCTCAAATCTCAGAGTGGTGTGTTGGGGTCCCGTTACCTGTGGCCGGGGTGGTGGGATCCGGACATCAGAGATTGGTATGAAGGTATCTTATAGCTAAACCCATGCTTTAGGTGGCTTGTCCACCAATAATACAAACCTAGAGGCCCTAAGCCACTTGAATTACAACAATAGTAAATTTGGGATGTTTGCTGTATGTCTGCATCATTTAGGAGCACCCCCCTAAAAATCTATAGTTTGTACTACACTTTGTATATACCATAGGGGAACCACCTACCACTATCTAGATCTATACAATTATTGGATGTATATCTGCAATTATTGGATGTCTCTCCAGACATATGTACATATGTATAGCCCCTTTTAATACTAATTTTAGTGACGACGGACCTTTTCTTATAATATAACTCTAAATATATCTATATATACTAAACTCCTCCAGTAGACTCATGTTAACAGTAAGAAAGTTTATTTTTCCCCTTCATGACAATTATACAGTAAAAAAAAAACTAAAAAATGAGGTTCAGTCATTGAGTCCCAAAAGTGGTCTCCATCTGTTAATGTAACCTTCTGTTTTTATCAATACATATGGTAAGAGGTCCAAGAGTGGCCTATTTGAAAAGTTAAGAAGGTTCAAAAATGTTCAATGGCGTACTTTGGAAATGTTTTTCTTTTTTTGCAGCAGCAGCAATTGTAAATATTACTAGCCATATGACATATGGATAGCAGACACTGTTTTTTTTCCTTTTTATATACATATGCAATTATAATATTAACCTGCTTAATGTACCTTGTTGCAAGCTATTTAGAAATGTAAATGTGAAATGATGGCCTTATCTGTATGCCAAAACCTTACCTCAAATAAAAATATATATATAAAAAAAAAAAAAAATATCCTCTCTCTTCTCTCTTTCTCTCTCTCTCTCTTTCTCTCTCTCTCTGACTAGTTTTAATCATTAATCAAAAATCCGAATCAGACCATTCTACTGACAAGCCCTGATTGAAAACTGCATATGGATTGAAAGTGTATGCGGTCCAGCATAATTTTTAGCACTATAGATTTTTTCAGACTAAAGTTTTTATATATTTTTAAATGTGCTCATTGACTTTTAGCCACTTTAATTCAGTACTTATTTTAATGTATTACTATGTAACAGCAGACAAGAACTCCTCCTGCTTTCTCAAAAAAAAAACTTAAATTGTATGTCCAATCATTTTAAAAACATTTTAAAATATTTTTTTACTCTTGTGCTGATATGCACAAAAGTGTGCCTAGCTCTGCAGATTGTGACTCATCACCCCTTAAAAAAATTTAGAACTTGGGGGGCGGAGCCGGCAGAGGAACGAAATGGCCACACAATTGTAGAGTTTCGTAAGGCTGACTCTTGACTCACAAAAGATCCTGGGTATAGTACATCTAAGTTAGGGAATGACAACATGGGAAGCCACTAGCAACAAACAAGGTACAACATTTGAGCATCTTGACACTCGCGAGAAGCTGTGCACAATCTGATTGACTCAAACGGCCCATCAGTGCTGACGGCGCCACATATCTGATACCTGTGGGGCCTAGTTTTCCCTTCCGGCAGACGCACGTTGCATCTAGCTTCTGAGAACAGTACAGATACAGAGCAGGGACAATGAAGCCGGTGGCGGCCTCCTCACCCACCCACAGAGGTAAACAGCCTTGGACAATACTAAACAGAGCAAACAGAGAAGGGGCAAGTCGCAGGTGGTCTTTAATGGAGCGGTGAGCAAATAGAACGCCATCATAAACCGTGAATCCCTTAGGATACAGAACTATAAGTGAGAGCATTGGGCAGAGGGGACTTATCCCCAAGTGCAGAAAGACATCACCGTTCACACAGGCCATAAGGGAAACATGTATAGCCACGCAAAAAGGCTATGTAGATAGGTGAGCCTCAGAATGTTATAAACATAATAAACAAAGTAATTTCTGCATATCACTAAGGCCTTATTTAACAAATATACAGCCACATCTATACAGGGATAAAGGCTTCACCCTACAGAAACTGCAGCCACAAAACACAGAGGAAGCTAGGTGTATCTGAGAGTACGGCTATACTAGCCTAAACCCACCACAGGCCTACATACCAGAAACAGAGAGGTGACACGATTGTGAAGCAAGAAGGTAGCCTTACTGTCAAGGGATTACCCCTAGAATATAAAGGTGTTACAAAGTACGGTATAACGCCCAACTCAACTACCACACACCCAGGGGCTGGAGGTTGCCACATGTAGGGCCACACATACTCAAGCTATTAATACAGTCATGGCCTCTAAGAGACAGCAAAAACTGGACAAAACCCAAAAAGCAATGCAAAAACAGAAAATACCATCCAGCACCCAGGTCACTGCATGCCACGTAGGGATACCACCACACCCTACCATAAATACCAAAACATTCCAAATAATGTGGCAGCAAACATGAAGTCAAACAGGTTTATTCAGCACAGAAGACACATGCAATGTTTCGGGAACTCCTTCCCTTAAAGTATCCTAATATACCCCTCAGCCACAAGGGGGCAATAGAGGGATATTTACATATTTAACTCTTTAATAGCCAAAGAAGCTCTAGTCAGTGTATCACAAAACAGTGAAATGCAGCCACAAACAAAACTGATACTATACAATATAATATTAAAACCAATACAAAATTGTTCATCATAATGGTTACATAATGGTGTAACCAACAATCTAACAATTTAATACTCTTTACAATATATACATATATGGATACAGCAAGGAATTAACCAAACTATGGGCAATATAAATAAATAATGACATTTTTTGCTAAATTCAGATAAATCTCCATCATAGGAATTAAATTAAATTATAGGAATGAAATTATTAAAATAGTTTATAAGAATACAGACAAGTCCCAGTCTTTATTTAACCCAGTTGGTTCTAAAGTACCTAACTCATATATCCAGAAGCACTTTTACCACCTCTTCTAGGTCTGGGGATAAAATCTATAATCTGGAAAGGGAGTTGATTAATAGCATGCCCCATTGAATTAAAATGACAGGCTATAGGGGCTAATTTATTATTGGTCCTAATTGAACTTTTATGTTCTATGATGCGGTCCCTAATGCACCTAGTTGTTTCTCCCACGTAGCTCTGCCCACAGGGACATTTAATGAGATAAATGCCAAATTTTGATTGGCAAGTGAAAAAGCCATTAAGTTTATATTTTTTTCTGGAACTTGAATGGTGAAAAACTGAACCTTTAATAGCATTGCCACAACAAGAGCAACCTGGACTGGCGTAGCAACCATTATTCTTGCTAGTCAGATACCTTTGGTTATCATTCATAGAAACCGAACCAATGTCAGCTCTAATCAGCTTATGGTGTAAATTATAACTCCTTTTAAAGGCTGGCATAAAAACCTCCAAAAACTCAGGGGTATCAGGGTAACACATAGAAAGAAGAGGCCAATGTTTTTTAATAATATTTTGGAAGGTATAACTTTGGGAATTAAATTCTGATACAAATACCATCCGCTGGGAGTTTTTATCTGTACATTCATTTGTATCTTTGTTTTTGTTTTCCTCCTTCTTTAAAACATTCCTGGTAGTTACACTATTTTTATCAGCAACATTTTTGTGAGATGACAAAAGAGATTCTTTAGGGATTAAGGAGACTGATTCCATCACTTTTTCAATAATACATTTCGGATAAACACGTTCGAGAAAACGGTCTCTCATCTCCCTTAGTCTTAAATCAAATAGAGTTTTATCAGTAACTATTCTCCGTACTCTCAATAATTGACTCCTTGGTAGTGCTTTCAATATAGATAGGGGGTGAGCACTATCAAAATTTAAAATGCTGTTGCGATCAGTAGGTTTTCTTAATAGGTCAATCTTTAAGGATCCCCCTGAATTAATAGTCCTGGTGTCAGGGAAAACAATTTCTTCCTCACTATATGAGAGCTTAAATTTCAGATGACTAGTACAATTATTGAGGTCATTAACAAAAGATATCAGGGTTCCAGCGTCGCCCAACCAGATACCAAAGAGATCATCGATATAGCGCCACCAACAGGTGCCATATTGAATGGAATCTAAATTAGAATAAACAAATTTCTCCTCAAATGAGTTCATAAGCAAATTTGCATAGTTGGGGGCGACGCTGGAACCCATGGCTGAATTTGTAAGAAATAGTCATCTTCAAAAAGAAAATAATTAAAGTATAGCACAAATTCCAATAATAATACAAAGAATTCAATTTGGACCCTAGAATATTCATTATAAGCATGTAATACAGACTTAACAGCACCCACTCCACTGACATGAGTGTTGGAGGTGTACAAACTTTCCACGTCCAGGCTGAACAAAATAAATTTACTAGTGTCCAAATCCAATGCTTCTATTTTAAGCAAAAAATTACTAGTATCCCTTAAAAAAGAACTTGACTTTTCTACATAAGATCTGAGAATCTAATACACATTAGAGGAAATAGCCCCTATGGATGAAACAATGGGACAACCAGGAGGAGTAGTCAAATTTTTGTGCACCTTCGGTAATGTATACAAAACAGGGGTGCGGGGGTGCTTTATATCCAAAAACTTTATCAAATTGTTGCCAATGATACCATTTTTTCGTGCATTCAATAAAATCCTCTTAAGTTCTCTCTGAATGGAAAAAAGGGGTTACACAACAGTTTCTTATATACCTGATTTTCACTTAACTGATCTCTAATCTCTTTAATATAATATTTAAGATAACTGTGGCACCTCCCTTGTCAGCCTTTTTAAGTATAACGAAAAACAACAATGAAGTGTGTGTTCCGGTTAAGGATTCCCCTCGGTTTCTTCTTACACGTATACAAAAGAATCCTCAAAACTGGGGAATAAATGATCCCAATGAAGGGGTGTGTGGAAAACAAACAGTTAATTTTAAGTAGTGTCCACAGTCTTAGGTGTCAGAAAGATTTCCTGCTACGGTTGTCCGTGTGTGCTTAGGGTTCAGGGATGATCAGATTGTGAATGCCATGGATGTCTTACCCTCCGTTAGTCCGGTGGGATGCCTGGGCACGCTGCTGTACTTCCTCTCGGATGGGCGAAGCAAGCCCTCCCGGGCGGGTGCAGTATGCGTGTCCTTCTTGGCGTGTGCGATATCCGGCTTGTCTTCCTGTTACGTCACCCCTGGCGTCGGTCGGCTCAAGTAGATGATCTCACTTGGAGAAGGAGAAGTAGAAAAGCAGGAAATGTAGACTGATTCCTAGTCGGGACTGCAGCTCGAGCAGCGGAATCAAAGCGGTAAACCCCACCGCTAGTATGCAAACAGGCAAAGAGAGAGGTACGCTTGCTCACTGTGGAATTGCTGGAAATCATAAATTTATTTGAAGACCAAATAAGTACAGGTACAGGTATACAGGGTCACAGTTAGGAACGCCTGACGCGTTTCGCGCATGCGTACATGCGCTTCATCGGAGGTTTTTAAGTATAATGTCATTCCTAGATCTTTTCTAGTAAAGTTATTAATCAAATGTTTGCCTTTTAACCCAGATTCGTCCTTAGAAAAACTCTGCATGATGTGTTTATATTTATTTTTATTCTTCAAGAGATTAAACATTCTCTCCTTTTGTAACTTACTTGTCAAAATATTAACATCATGCATAACAAGATTGACAAATGTTTCGACCCCATGATTTGTTTGTGCTGGTAGAAATGAACTTTTATTTCTTAATCCAACCTTTTTCAAACTCAAGCGATTACTATCATCATTACTGGGTGAAGGAACAGAGTCAAACATAAACATTTTCAATCTAATGTTACAAAAGAATCTAAACAGGTCTTTAGAGAGTTGGAAAAAAACACTTCTGGGACAGTATGACAACCTTTTGTTAAGCAAATGAACAGAGAAAGGATTGAGACAGAGAAAAATGTACTTATAATAGGGCCTGTTAATAATTATAGATACTGGCCCATGTAAAAGTTAGCATTGTACAAGTTAATACCAAATGGAGGAGCCTGTAACCGGAGTTAGTAAATAATGCAATTAGTAACTGTGGCGTTAAATGTATTGACCGCCAGTCTTGCAAAAAGTTCAACTTGGCTTACCCGGCATACCGCCAAGACTTGGGCGTGAGGATGCTTGCTGCTGCCAGGGACTAACCGCTTTGTAAGACACGGGCTGAAAGCTCATCAATCCTCATGTGTGCAGGAGGACCGACCGGATCACACCGGGTCCTCAAACCTGCACTTATCCTCTCCAAGCGGCTCCCTCTTCTGTCCGTACGTGCACAGATGTTTGCAAACGATTCCCAGTAACACCAAGACGTGGGCGTATCTTGATTCTGCTGCAATTCACCAATCGATGGAACTGTTTAAGGAGGCTTGTCCCAGGATCCAATCAGGGTCTGTTTCAGGAGGCTTGTCCCAGGCTCCAATCAGGAAAGGTCATCTCCGGTAAAAAAGGCTCTACTCCAGGCAGGGGTGGATGGGCTCAAATTGCTGGACACTTTATCAAGGATAGAAGAATAAGAGAGCCGAGCCAATCCAGAAGTATAGTTAAAACATAACATTTATTTCACCCAAAAGGGTATTTAAAAGTTTGTCAAACCACCATAAAATTCACAACAGTATTATGTTCAGAAATCAGCTGTCTTAAGCACACGCATTTCAGCAAGAAGCCGTATTCATAGCTTAACCAAAACACACACAGTACTGAGTTTTTATTACCATAATAACACAGCCATTGGATAAAACAAAAATTGGTAACAGCTAATTTGAACTTTAGTTAATTGCATAGGCCCTTCATTTTGAATACACCCAGTGTGGGCGGAATCTATTACCCTCTAAAATGTTATATGTAATTAACTGACTTAATCATACACTTATTTACACTGTGCTTAACAAATGTATCCCACTCCCTATTCACATCAAATTGTATTTTTGTGAAAAAATAAATGAATAAATAAGTTGAATACACCACATTGGTATAACACCTTAACAACTTAACAAATTTGCACGTGCAAACTACTAATACATCTCAGCAATTTAGTAGAGAGAGTAAAAAAGAGTAAAAAGATTTTAATATGCATTTAATGTTAATTGACTGTCAGGGGAATCGAACTCTCAACCTTCTGTTCCTAGGTAAAGGTAACTACCACTGATCTAGGGAAGAACAGTGTAAGAACATTTCGTAAAAAATGGTCTTACTTAGCCTAAATAATACACAGACCTTAATTCGAGTCAATCTGATAGTAAATAATAGTAATCATAATTACTAGTGTATTAAAGTGCAAGATCCTGTAATAGATATAAAATATCCCTTTAAAGAAAAAAACTAATCCCTAAAGGAAATTTTAATCCTAATATATTTCTGACCACTTATACTTAATACAAATTCATACAAAAAAGGTTGGTAAAAGAATGAATTTATATCTAATTATAATGTTAAGGACCAGAGGGGAACTGAACTTGTGGACCTTTAATCCATTAATCAGGCATTTACTCTATGGCTTAGGAGTTTAGTCCCCTGAACCATTTGAAGATATAGATTATAACTTGGCAACTGGAATTGAAATATCAGATAAATAAGAACAGTGGAATTATAGAACTGAAACAAATCGGGGAATTACTTCATATGAGAAAAAGCTAATAATGTTTAAGACATCAGGGGAATATTAAAGCTGTAGTATTGAGCACACATTCCAGCTTAATAGAATAGGGAGGTATAGTCGAATTTTGCTACGGGTACTTGCTAAGCCTGCCAATGATTAATGAGATCGTATTCAGAGTTGAAGCCTTGTGGGACTCTTGTCTCCAACCTGAAAATCCAATACATCTCATCGCAACTTAATATTTTACTTTTGTCACCCCCTCTTTTGGGAAGAATAATCTTGTCTATTGCTTGCCATCTAAAGGATTCTATACTGCTGTTATGATGCAGGGCAAAATGTTGCACCAGAGGGATGGTAGATTTACCCACCGAAATAGTGGAGAAGTGTTCTCGAATACGTAACCCAACATCTCTGGTGGTTTGTCCAACATATTGCCGTCTGCATATTACACAAGTAATACGATAAACCACATATGAAGAGTTACAATTCAAGAGATGTTTGATGTCAAAGCATTCTTGTGTGATCTCAGACTTAAAAGTTTTGAAAATAGTTGCATATTCACAGGGTTTACACTTGTTTATCCCACATTTATACATCCCTGTGTGAGTTAGCCATGAGCTTTGTGTAGTTTATACAGGGGGCAAATCAGATGGGGAGATCATGTTACCTATACTCATTCCACGCTTGAAAGAGGTACAAAGCCCCTCTTCCACACAAGGGATGAGTTTGTCATCAGCTTTGAGTATTTCAAAGTGTTTCTTGATAATATCACAAATTTGTTTGTACTGTCTACTGTGTCCAGTGACAAAATTAACACCTCTGAATGTGTTATTCTTCTGACTTTCATCCCGTGATTTATTCAAAAGTAGGTCCCGTCTGAGGTTGTTCACCTCCAGGTTGGCTCTACTGATGACTTTGTCAGAGTAACCTCTTTGTCTGAGGCGTAAGTCTAGTTCCCTAGCTCTTGTGTGATATTGATTTGAATCACTGCAGTTCCGTTTAAGACGTATATATTGGCCCTTGGCCACTGCATGTGGGACAAAACCAGGATGGCAGGATTTTGCATGAAGCAGGGCCCTATTATAAGTACATTTTTCTCTGTCTCAATCCTTTCTCTGTTCATGTGCTATATATATAAGGTGCAAGCTGGCAGCACCTCTCAGAGACAGAGAGAATATGCAGGGGGATATTACCACTGATAATCCGCCACCATCACAACAGTTTTATTCATTATTGCCCTTTTCAGAAAGGGATCCCTCTATGACTGAACTGGACAGAATCTTTTCCACAGAAAAAACTGACTTTTCACTCAGCAATCTCTTTATTGAAATAGAGAGACTACTTATTAAAGAGACTAAACTACAGTGGGATATATGGACACCGGAACGTTACCTAAAACTCAAAATTATACCACGGGGATTACGTTTGAACAAATTCCCTACTTTTGAAACAACAGATGCTGAATTTATAAGCTCTTGGAATGATATCTTGAGTGAATGTTCAGTGAGATTGATGCTTTTATTGGTAACCTTTAAATTGAAACAATTGGATGATCTGAGGAGAAGTATACATGAGGTGCAAACTGAGCTTTTAGCACGACAATCTGATTCCAATTATTTGCAATTTGACACTGTTTTAAAATCTATTTTGATTAATGTTAAGAATGATATAGTCGGTAAGAAAATTAATAAATATTTGAGGGATGTTACAGATTACAATTCCAATACGGTCTATGTATGGAATCGCAGACAAAGGTTTACCTCTAGAATGGAACAATCTGGAAGTTTTCACTCCAGGGGAACAGGAAGAGGCAGAAATAGACGTAGGAGGGGGTCACGCCATAATAGTCAGAATAGAATGGAACACTTTTCTGATAGTGACATGTCCTCAGGTGAGGAGAGTTCAGGTAAAGATGATGTGCAACAGTCTAGACCAGGCATTCTAAAGAATACCAACATTTATACAGGTACTCATGACTCCCCAGATGTGAATTTACCACAAAAACGTATACTAGCCAGATTCATTACGAGCCCACCAATGTAAATAGTGGAGTGATTAATATGCAGCAACAAACACAATATCATGAACATCTTGGTAGAGGTAATGAGGTTGCTCAGTATAATTTGCAAAGTACCCTGACTAATTACAAAAGGCTCCATCCAATAATTGCTTTAGTTCCTTCTGTGGAGGAAAGTAGACAAATCGAACAGGTTTTTCCGTTGGCTCATTTACAACCCACAGGGGGGGGGGGGCAACACAAAACTTTCAAAACAGGTATCAATTGAGGGGAAACAGGCTTCAACAGAAATACAAAACCACAATGTAATAAATCTATCTAGTAGAGACCTATCCCAAACACAACTTAGGGTTTTAGGCTATGGCCTTAATTTTGTACCCTCGAATAATTTTAATCTGTTCCAGACTCTACTGGATGTTAATTGATTAACCAGAAACATTACCTTACACAAACATTTTTTCTCAGGTACTGAGATGTCTTCCTTGGCTCGGGTGTGTACCAATAATGATGCTTTAAGTAGCGGTACAGATTGTACCTTTGAACAGGCTGTTGATATTACAACACTAGAAAGTATATGTTGGGACAACACCCAAGCCGAGAAAAATCAGGGAATGATTAACAGTTTTTGTGGATTCAAGAATCCCTCCTCTTTTTACCCCATACAAAGTAGGGGAACAGTGATAGAAACTTTTCATCGCAGAGTGGAGAGAGATCTTAAATCCTTACAAATTCATGTTTCCAGTGAGGTTGGCATGTCTAATATGTCCTTCCAAGAGAAAGGCCCTTAATGAACTTAAACAATATAGAGATATAGTGATTAAAACATCTGACAAGGGAGGGTCCATAGTGGTAATGTACAGGGATGCCTATACACAAGAGGCTTATCGACAATTACAGGATACAAGAAACTATAGAACATTACCTTCATATCCTACCAAGATTTTTCAAAAGAAATTGTCACATCTAATTGATGAGGCCTTGGATAAAGGACATATTGACAAAGATACAGCAGATTTTCTATATGTCTCTAATCCAGTAGTCCCCATTTTTCATCACCTCCCTAAGGTGCATAAATCCTTAGAGGAGGTGAAGGGACTTCCAATCGGGAGTGGTATTGGCTCACTTTTGGAACACCTTTCCCAGTGGCTGGATGCTTTATTGCGCCCCTTGGTAGTCTCTCTCAAAAGCCATCTGAGAGACACCAAGCATATTTTGAATCTGGTTGATGAGGTCAGTTGGAACTGCAGGGTCGATTCTTGGCTTACCATAGACGTTGTAGCCCTTTACTCCTCGATACCCCATCAACAGGGTATCGAGGCTATAGGTTTTTTTTCTGAAGGAATACACTGATTACACGTCTGACTTTCGGGAATTCATCCTGGAGGTCACACTGTTCCTTCTCTCACACAATTTTTTCAGATTTGAGGGGATTTTTTATCTCCAGGTATGCGGGACAGCTATGGGGGCGAAGTTCGCCCCTTCCTATGCCAACCTATTTTTAGGTTGGTGGGAGCTGTCCCACATATATGGAGATGATAAAAATCTGTTAAAATCTGACAGCGCTCAACCTTGTGTCTGTAGCTCCTAGTATTGTGGGTACCAGCGCCCCCAAAAAGGTGAATGTAGTGCTAAAAATAAATACACAGAGCGCCTCCTAAAAGGCTAAGACACTAGTAGTGACAAGATTATTTAAATAAAAAATATATTGAAATTCTATAGGGGTATATAAAATATTTTATAAGCTACTTATAGCTAAAATATACAAACAAGATACAAAAGTAGATCCACTTAAAATTAACAATAAAATATGCATATATCTATATAAAAAACAATACAATTGTGGTTAAAAACCACAACAATATACAATCTTAATCACAAAATAAATTACAATAAAACAGCTGTTGATGGTTGGATAAAAAATAAATATAAAAACATCAATTTACTGAGTAGGTGTCCATAAATATGTAGGTCCCAAACTTTAAATTCTTTCCAGAGAGTGAATGTCCAATATGAAGATTCTATTTTAAAAAAGTTATCCTTATGTATCCATCGATAAACGGTGAAATGATGAAGTGTGTAAAAAAGAAAAACGTAGTGGTTTTCAAATCAAATTTCAAAAATTATTGTGAATATCCAAAAAATCCTGAAAAGATGATGTGATGAAGTGGGCGTGAATAATCAAAAATGTGTGTACACAAAAATGAAAAAAGAAAAAGGAAAAAATTTAAAAAAATAATCCAAATGAATATTTAGGATGTGTTAAAGTGAATAACACGCTTATAAAGTGACCCTTATGTGAATGCAAGATGTGAAGAGATGCTCCTAAAAAGTTATTCCTGTGTGTAAACGATGAAAAAATACAGAAATGGATCCTATGTCTCAGGGATCAATTCATTCAAAGATATACCTGTAATAAAACAAATATAACATAGTGCAAAACTGCTATTCAAACGTAGTCAGTAATTGAAAAGAAGCTTACCATATATGTCAACGCGTTTCGGCCCTAAGAACTGGGCCTTTATCAAGACTATAGATGGATTAGCATGGTAGCTCCTTTTATAGCTATTACTGGCCAATAAGTGCCAGTGTTGTTTTGGCACCAAAAAATAACCTCTACTTCCTGTTCCTGTTGACCTGGAAGTAAAAAAATAACCTCTACTTCCTTTTCCTGTTGACCTGGAAGTAAAAAAATATAACCTCTACTTCCTGTTCCTGATGACCTGGAAGTACTATTGAGTTTATTCTATTTTTGTATATATGTTCCTAGTTTCATGGTAAATTCATGCTATGTTTCAAATAAAGTACATGTTCATTTTTATTTGTTTCATTAATATTTGAAAGATAATATTTGCCTAAAATCGGCAAACCGGAAGTGTGTGTTCAGTCATTTATCACCATGGAAACCAATATAAGAGTGAATGAATAGAACAATTTTCAGTCATATATTTAGATTTACCATGCCTGATCTGAAAATAGGCTTAATCTATCCTAAGGTAACTAGCTATTTTTGAAAATTGTAAGGCTGCTTGTTAGGCCCTTCTTTGACAGAAAAGACGAGTGAATGAAAAATGTATTCTACTTAGGGAAGACATCAAAGTAATAAATATTATAGTGGATATGACACTATTAAGGAATACAATAAAATAAAATAGAAGATTCTTATTTAAAAAATATAACAATCTAAAAGGGTCCTAAAATGTAAGCAATAATTTCACTGTCCCTATAGAGATATCTATTTAGGAAAAGCGTATAGAATGTCTTCTGGAATGTCATAAAAAAATCATATATTTTTTTGATATATAGAAATATCAAGAAACCTATTAAGATAAACATTGTCATATAGCCTCCTATATGGAGACGACCCAGGGCTAAAAAACATTGGAATGATAAACATGATAAAAACATTGGGATAATGAACATCGATTGTAAACATAATTAAAATATAATTAAATTGTTAGAATGATAAACATGATAAAAACATTAGGATAATGAACATCGATTGTAAACATAATTAAAATTTATAAAAATTAGAATATTAAAATATTTCAATATTTGAAACTCTCCATCAGTAATAGTAATGCAAAGTGGCAGGTGAAGAGGGGGGGGTGCATGGTTATATTAACAGAAGTACTTGAAATCACAATTACAATAAGACCTATCTCTTTCAGTAATAGTAATGCAAAGTGGCAGGTGAAGAGGGGGGGTGCATGGTTATATTAACAGAAGTACTTGAAATCACAATTACAATAAGACCTATCTCTTTCAAATGCCTACATATACTCTATGTGGGGGTGTGCCTAATCTATGCTAGTATGAAAATACATGCACCTATTTAAGCTACACCTATAGGATAGAATAATAACAGCAGCTATAATCTTAAGTTAAGAAGATGAGATAGATCTTCTTTGTTATTAAGACCCTTAGGGTAAAGGCAATCTAAATAGTAGAAGGTAGAGGGAAGCAGCACTCTTACTCCATGGTCCTTAAAATCCAAAAGGTTTATTTCAAAAAATGTTAAAACACGTAGAAAAGTGGACAAGCACAGCACAATACAAATGCAAGCTATACAGGTGGAGGGGGGGGAAGCAAATCCTTACATGTTTCGTGCTATGCAGCACTTAATCATAGGATAGCTCACCACCTGTGCAGCACACCTTTAAAGGAGCAATGGCCAATCATTCAAAGCCATAGTATACCCAAAATGAATGTCTTAAAGGCATACTGCACAGGTGTGAGAAGAAATGGTGTAACAGAAAAAATACTTATTACATAAGAAGTACAAAAATGAAAATAAAAATAAGAATAAAAATAGAAATGAATGTAAAAAACACATCAATAAATCATGTTACACAAGATCCAAATTAGTCTCAAAAAGAAAAATTAATTAATGAAATTGTAAATCTGATTATAAATCTAAAACAGATGAGATATAGTAATGAAAGATATATATCTATATCATCATATATACAAGGCAAGACAAAAATCAAAAATCAAAAATCAGAAAATCAAAAAAATCAAAAAATCAAAAAAGAGAAAAGAATACTGGACACTACTGCTGATGGTGTGAATGATTCAGATGTTCCAAAACCTAAAAGAATAAGATCTAACTTTTACCCCACACAATCTAGGGGCACACATATTAATTTATTCCAAAAACAGGTGGAAAAGGAGATTGTGGAACTGGGTAAACATATCACTACAACAGGCCATAGTGATAATCTTACAAAAAGACAAAAAGCAGCAATCAGACAATTAGAAAGTAAACATGATCTTGTCATTCGCGCATCAGACAAAGGAGGTAATGTCGTAGTTATGAATAAAGCACAATACATTGATGAAGCCTATAAGCAATTGAATGATGGTATTACATATAGAAAGTTATCTTATAACCCAGAAAAAGAATTCACCCACAAATTGGACAGGTTACTTGAAGATGCACTTGCATTAGGTTTTATTTCACAAGAGGAGTGTGTTTTCCTAGTTCCACAGTTTCCTGTGACGCCGGTCTTTCACCACCTGCCTAAATTACACAAGGACTCAGTCAACCCACCAGGCCGTCCAATAATTTCTGGGATTGGCTCGTTGTTTGAACCATTGTCTGAGTGGGTTGACTCAGTCCTACAGCCTTTGGTACAGAACCTTAGTAGTTACCTAAGGGATTCATCCCATCTTTTAACTATTATTAACAAGATGAAATGGGATAAAGATCATAGGTGGGTGGTGATTGACGCGGTGTCACTATATTCACGTATACCACACAATTTGGGATTGCGTGCCATTGGTTTCTTTTTGGATAATTATACAAATTATTCCAGGGAATTTAAATTGTTTTTTTGTGAGACTGTCGAGTTCCTACTGTCCCACAATTACTTCATGTTTAATGGTGAGTACTTTTTACAAATCTGTGGTACTGCGATGGGGGCGAAAGTCCGGAATAAAGATAGAAGAGACTTATTGAAATATAAAAATAAAATCAAAAATAAGATGGGCTTGTCAACCAATAGTGAAGATACTCTTATTGTCCCATTCATTACAGGATATAGCGAAAATAGATATCTAATAGAAAGAATAATCCGAAAACATTGGCCACTCCTGAAAGACGATGAAATTATAGGAGAAAAACTTCCACCTAACCCCACATTTATTTACAGGAAAGCCAATAATCTCAAGAACATATTGTCCCCTAGTGTTCCCAAGACTCCGAAAACAACTAGCAAAGATGTCTTTGGTAGAAACCTAAGGGGTTTCTTTCCTTGTATAAACTGTAAAGCGTGTGAAAGGGGAATAAAAACACGAAACTTTATTTCACACAATTCTAAAGTGAAGTATGAAATTAAAGATACAATAAGATGCACAAGTAAGGGGGTCATCTATATGATACAATGTAACTGTGGTCTACAATATGTAGGCCAGACCTCCAGACTTTTGAAAGACAGAATCAAAGAACACCTGTTAAAAATCAAGCATAAAAATGTAGACACACCACTATATCGGCATTTCACGCAGCAACATCAGGGAAGACAAAAAGATCTCAGCTACATAGGTATCCAATTGGTTACAGCCAATTGGAGAGGGGGGAACTATGAAAAGAAACTATTAACTGCTGAATCAAAATGGATTTTCAATTTAGATTGCCTTTACCCTAAGGGTCTTAATAACAAAGAAGATCTATCTCATCTTCTTAACTTAAGATTATAGCCGCTGTTATTATTCTATCCTATAGGTGTAGCTTAAATAGGTGCATGTATTTTCATACTAGCATAGATTAGGCACACCCCCACATAGAGTATATGTAGGCATTTGAAAGAGATAGGTCTTATTGTAATTGTGATTTCAAGTACTTCTGTTAATATAACCATGCACCCCCCCTCTTCACCTGCCACTTTGCATTACTATTACTGAAAGAGATAGGTCTTATTGTAATTGTGATTTCAAGTACTTCTGTTAATATAACCATGCACCCCCCCTCTTCACCTGCCACTTTGCATTACTATTACTGATGGAGAGTTTCAAATATTGAAATATTTTAATATTCTAATTTTTATAAATTTTAATTATGTTTACAATCGATGTTCATTATCCTAATGTTTTTATCATTTTTATCATTCGAACAATTTAATTATATTTTAATTATGTTTACAATCAATGTTCATTATCCCAATGTTTTTATCATGTTTATCATTCCAATGTTTTTTAGCCCTGGGTCGTCTCCATATAGGAGGCTATATGACAATGTTTATCTTAATAGGTTTCTTGATATTTCTATATATAAAAAAATATATGATTTTTTATGACATTCCAGAAGACATTCTATACGCTTTTCCTAAATAGATATCTCTATAGGGACAGTGAAATTATTGCTTACATTTTAGGACCCTTTTAGATTGTTATATTTTTTTAAATAAGAATCTTCTATTTTATTTTATTGTATTCCTTAATAGTGTCATATCCACTATAATATTTATTACTTTGATGTCTTCCCTAAGTAGAATACATTTTTCATTCACTCATCTTTTCTGTCAAAGAAGGGCCTAACAAGCAGCCTTACAATTTTCAAAAATAGCTAGTTACCTTAGGATAGATTAAGCCTATTTTCAGATCAGGCATGGTAAATCTAAATATATGACTGAAAATTGTTCTATTCATTCACTCTTATATTGGTTTCCATGGTGATAAATGACTGAACACACACTTCAGGTTTGCCGATTTTAGGCAAATATTATCTTTCAAATATTAATGAAACAAATAAAAATGAACATGTACTTTATTTGAAACATAGCATGAATTTACCATGAAACTAGGAACATATATACAAAAATAGAATAAACTCAATAGTACTTCCAGGTCATCAGGAACAGGAAGTAGAGGTTATATTTTTTTACTTCCAGGTCAACAGGAACAGGAAGTAGAGGTTATTTTTTGGCGCCAAAACAACACTGGCACTTATTGGCCAGTAATAGCTATAAAAGGAGCTACCATGCTAATCCATCTATAGTCTTGATAAAGGCCCAGTTCTTAGGGCCGAAACGCGTTGACATATATGGTAAGCTTCTTTTCAATTACTGACTAAGTTTGAATAGCAGTTTTACACTATGTTATATTTGTTTTATTACAGGTATATCTTTGAATGAATTGATCCCTGAGACATAGGATCCATTTCTGTATTTTTTCATCGTTTACACACAGGAATAACTTTTTAGGAGCATCTCTTCACATCTTGTATTCACATAAGGGTCACTTTATAAGTGTGTTATTCACTTTAACACATCCTAAATATTCATTTGGATTATTTTTTTACATTTTTTCCTTTTTCTTATTTCATTTTTGTGTACAAACATTTTTGATTATTCACGCCCACTTCATCACATCATCTTTTCAGGATTTTTTGGATATTCACAATAATTTTTGAAATTTGATTTGAAAACCACTACGTTTTTCTTTTTTACACACTTCATCATTTCACCGTTTATCGAGGTATATATAAGGATAACTGTTAGGCTAATCATGATGGCCATGTAGACCACCACCACCGAGAGTCCTGGAAGTAACAGGGATGATGAGATGAAAGAGCTAAGAATAGTAGAACTTGAAACAACAGAGTTAGCCATGGGTGTTAGTGCAAAACCGCTTGGCTTTTTTTTGGCTTTGGGTGCGGCTATTCATGCAGGCCATATAGAGCTGACAACATTCGGTGTCGTATCAGCTATTAAACTAATAAGAACAGTACTACCAAAATACAGCCAATGAAGGGCCTTAGGAAGACTGGGCCAAGGTTGGATTGTAGTATTTGGTTAGGCTAATCATGATGGCCATGTAGACCACCACCACCGAGAGTCCTGGAAGTAACAGGGATGATGAGATGAAAGAGCTAAGAATAGTAGAACTTGAAACAACAGAGTTAGCCATGGTTGTTAGTGCAAAACCGCTTGGCTTTTTTTTTACTTTGGGTGCGGCTATTCATGCAGGCCATATAGAGCTGACAACATTCGGTGTCGTATCAGCTATTAAACTAATAAGAACAGTACTACCAAAATACAGCCAATGAAGGGCCTTAGGAAGACTGGGCCAAGGTTGGATTGTAGTATTTGGTTAGGCTAATCATGATGGCCATGTAGACCACCACCACCGAGAGTCCTGGAAGTAACAGGGATGATGAGATGAAAGTGCTAAGAATAGTACTACTTGAAACAACAGAGTTAGCCATGGGTGTTAATCCAAGACTGCTTGGATTTATTTTTGTATTGGGTGCAGCTAATCATGCAGGCCATATAGAGTTGACAACATTCGGTGTTGTATAAGCTATAAAAATAATAAGAACTGTACTATCAAAATACAGACAATGAAGGGCCTATGAAGACTGAGCAAAGGTTGGATTGTAGTATTTTGTTCGGCTAATCATGATGGCCATGTAGACCGCCCGTAACAGGGATGAAAGTGCTAAGAATAGTACTAATTGAAACAACAGAGTTAGCCATGGGTGTTAGTCTAAGAACACTCGGCTTTTTTTTGGGTTTGGGTGCAGCTAATCATGAAAGACAGATAGACCTGCCACCATTTGGTGTTGTAACAGGTATGAAAATGCAAAGAACAGTACTACATAACACAACCTACTTACCATGGGTCCCAGAACATATGTTTGGTTGTTATATTTTGTAAGGGTAATCATGCAGGCCATATAGACCTCCACCGATAGGGTGAGTATGAGTAACAGCTATTAAAATGCGACGGACATTACTAATTAACACAACATAGTTACCATGGGTCGCAGACCAAGAGCAGATGTCTTATTATTATATTTTGTATGGGTAATCATCCAGGCCGTATAGACCTCACCAAATAGGGGGAGTTACAGAGATTAAAGTGCTAAGAATGGTAGTACTTAAAACACAACCTCGTTAAAATAGGTAGCAGACCACATGTCTTATTATTATAATTTTTCAGGGTAATCTGGCAGGCCATATAGAACTCCCACGATAGGGGGGGGAACAGGGATTAAAGTGCTAAGAAAAGTACTAATTGACACAAGCTAGTTGGGTCCAAGAACGCATGTTTGATTATTAGAATTTATTAGGGTAATTATATATCTAACAAATATATCTATTACTCTTCTATCGATTCTATCTAACTATCAATCTATGTATATCTATCTATCCTATCTATCACTATCAATCTATCTTCTGTCCGGGATGTTTTGAGACAGCCACTTTGGGAATGTTAGTTGATTTAGACCCATTATGGCTTAAAAGCAGACTCTGCATCAACTATGTCATTTTCCATGGGAGTTTTGCCAGGGATCCCCCTCCAGCATGCAACAGTCCAGGTGTTAGGACCCTTGAAACAACTTTTCCATCACTATTGTGGCCAGAAAGAGTCCTTGTAGGTTTTAAAGTTCGCCTGCCTATTGAATTCAATGGCGGTTCGCGCGGTTCGCACGTTCGCGAACAATACCGGAAGTTCGAGTCCGTGGTTCGCGAACCGAAAATTTTAGGTTCGCGACATCACTATCTATTACGTGCCGATGCCCGGAAGTGATGTCTGCCTCTACCGGAAGTTCCTCTCCTAGATGCACCCTCTGGATCATAGCGCCACTTGTACACCCTTCCAAGGGAATAATCTTGCTCATCCCTGGTGAATTTTGTGCGCTTACGGACCTCAATTATTTAGTGAGTAGTTTAGAGGAATCCTCAGCAGGTAACAAATTTTTGTTTTTCTGATTCCATCTCCTTCAGTTTAATCTGTTGTTCAGATGTTTCCTTATTGAGACAGTCCACTGTTAATACTAGGATATCCATAGAGCACTTATTCAATATCTGCTCAAAGATGTCACAATAGGTCTTATTATCACGCATCAATGTGGGATGAACAGACATCCGTAATCCCCGGGGAATCCGTTTCAGCCTATGGTACTCACTCAGGGTGGCAGCGTGTAATTCATAAACCAGCAGACACTTCAAGTGCCAAAATGAATACCTTCTTTAAGGCTGTATGGACTTCCGCCACATCATCCCCCAACTCCCCTCTCTCAGGCACAGGTGAAGAAAGAGATCACTCCAGGGAGCTTCAACAAGATGAGGTCTATCCACTAATTAGAGCGGATTTGAAAACTTTACCCTCCAAGGAAGATTGTTTGTTTGGCCTTCATGTTGCAGGTCAGCCAGCTAATCAAGGATGGGTTGGCAGATGTCAAAAAAGATATCACGGAACTCGGCAACAGAGTGGTTCAGCTAGAAGATCACGCTGAAGAAATATCAGAATTTACAAACCTAGCAGCCCTACAATTGCAACACCAAACCATGGAAATAATCCAGCTGCAGAACCAGATAGAGGATCTGGAGAATAGAGGCTGCAGGCTAAATCTGAGAATTAGGGGGATACCTGAAGCTATAAGACCTTCTGACCTACAGCAGTATCTTCAAAGTTTGTTTTAGCTTTTTGATGAACTCTGACCCGTACACAGACATACTGCTGGACAGAGCCCACAGAGCACTGCGTCCGAAGCCACAACCTTCCGCACCACCCAGAGATGTCATAATGAGATGCCATTATTTCCAAGACAAAGAGAACATCCTGGCCACGGCAAAGAATAGATTGTCACTTCAGTTGCAGGGTACCAACATCCAGATATACGCAGATCTCAGGCCTCTAACACTGACAAAGCGCAGAGAAGTTGGATTCCTGACAGCACATCTGAGAGGGCTAGGCATTCCATATAATTGGGGGTTCTCCTTCTCCCTAAGGGCTTTGAAGGACAATAAAGAAGCAACATACAAAGATCTAGAGGACCTAGACAAATTCTGTGCTTTGCTGACCATCCCCCTACCAAAGATTCCCCCAGAGGTCGGGAAAATACAAGATGTGGAGTCGACACAATCTCTCCCACCCAAGGCGCAAAGACAAAGTGGACTACGGTCAAGAAGAAAACTAAACCGCCAGCCACTGGGAGACCCCAATGAGAACCCATCAAGCAGGCACCACCTTGAACGGTCCATACACCGGACTAATAGGATTCTCTTTATTACACTAGACTTTGCTTTAAAAGTTGATACAATGGGTGCTGTTGGTGCACCCCTATACCATTGACTAACAGTATACAATAATAATTGCAGATTTCACCCCCATAGAAAAGAAAGTATTTGAAAAATTGGTAATTGAGTGTTTGCTGAAAATGATAGAGTTATATAATTTCCTGGACAACAATAGACTATAACTCAGGAGCAGCAGCAGTTAGACTGTTGAAACCCCCCTACCCTTAGTTTAGGGACATGGCCCATGCTGGGCTGAACAGAACCCTTAAACTTAGCATAATTGCTGTTAGGTTTGTATCATTAATTGTTATAATGTTTATAATTGTTTGTTCGCTCATTATAGCTCTTTCACAAGATCTGTACTCCAGTAGCGGCAATATTCCACATCCACAACCAGGTGCTGCCACTAGTCTCACTTGGGGGGGAAAAGGTAATCCTCTGATAACAGGTCTCTATGCCAAGGTAAGCCAATCACCTTAATACACCCCACAACTAACCACAATGCATAGGAACATACAGGTACTCTCACAGAATGCCCAAGGTGCTTAATTCTCCATCCAAAAGAACCATTGCCCTGCAATGGTTTGCGAGAAAGAAGGGATCAATAATATTTGAGCAGGAAACACATTTCCCCAGATCAGCAGAACCCACATTCTCCTTGAGAGACTTCCCAATGGGTTTCTTTAATTCCAATGAAAAAAAAGAGAAATAGGGTGGGAATATTGATTCACTGTAGCACTCCTTTCCAGCTAACTCTTATTACAAGACATTTAAAAACCTCCTAGCTCCCCATTTACTAACCCTGTTCCAAGCCATCGATTTCACCACAAAATTCTCACCAGACATGTTGTCAGCTCACATTTCCGTAATTTTAAAACCAGATAAACCACAAGAACAGCCCGGGAGCTATAGGCCAATCTCATTACTAAATTTGGATTTAAAGATATTTGGCAAAATTCTCTCAAATTGTATCAATACAGTATCAACTGAGCTAGTACACACAGATCAGGTGGGTTTCACCCCATGCAGAGAAGCCCAAGATAACACGATTCGGGCTTTCACCCTATCAGCATATGCAATATTTCAACACAAAGAGACAGAAAGTACACGTGGCTATATAGATAACACTGTGTTCAGGCACAGAAAGTTATTTAAGATCTAGCACAATACAATGCTAAATTTAAGACAATAGATAATAAACAGTCACAGTCATGTGATCAGGGGGCTGGAAGAAGGTTCCTAGATACAAGGTAATCACAAAGGTAAAAAGTACATTAATATAACTGCGTTGGTTATGCAAAACTGGGGAATGAGTAATAAAGGGATTATCTATCTTTTAAAACAATAACAATTCTATGGTTGACTGTCCCATACACATCCCCCCACCCAATTAATGCCTCTGACACTAGGGACATGACCTCACAGATGCAAACTAACCTTGGCAGAGATGAGGAACCCCAAAGCCCAGAGACACTAGTCAGCCCTGATAACTCTTACTAGACCCATTAAGACCCTTTATCGCCTTATCTTTAAAACAGCACAGTGCCATGGAGAGTTAACATTTTAATAAAGGTTATATACTTAAAGCATGGAGTAGCCGGAATACTGGAACTTACCCATTTTTGGAGGACGGAGCAGAGCTATGGTAAAATAATTGATATATGGAATGAGCAAATTATGAATTATCAAGTTTGTTAGTTGTTTAAGTTAACTGAATTTGTTATTGATGATAATGTAACAAGATACACTTTGAGAAAATGGGGGGGAGTAGAACTTTAAAATAAAGTGCCTAGTTTTAACACTTTGAATAATAATAACAATAATACAAATAATATAGTCTGAAATTGGTACACAGGGTTACAGCCCAGATCAGATCTTCAGCAGGGTTGATAGTTGTAAAACATAATTCCCTCCCACTCTTACGATTTCCATTTGTTTTATATAACTTTTATTAAAAATCAATGATTCCTGGTTGTCTAGTGGGGATGGATGATGACCTGATGTGTCTCCTGCTTAAGTTTAAGAAATCTAAAAGACAAAAAAATGCTGGAATGGGCAGTGGATTTCCCATTGCAATGGGTATAGGGAAGTATTAAAACTAAATTTAACACTAGTAACATGGCTCAAAATAAAGCTGCTTCTACTAATCATATAAAACTGCAATGTGGTTATAGCAGTTTAATATATATTCAGTCGGCCTCCACTCATCAACATTGTAATCTATTTCACATAGCATACAATCCGAATTGTAACAGTAATTTCAAACAATTTATATATGGCACATGTAGCGAGGAACCTATTCATTCTGTTGGGTCTTGCAGTTGTAGCTGTATATTTATTGCTTTAAAGCTTGTGTGACTAAGCATATAGGGAAACTGAATATATTGGTTTGGTGAGATGATACAGGTATATATTGTATAACTGTTGGATGGTGGGATAAGATAGCAAAATTACTATTTCTTTCATGTAAGTGGCAAGAGTCCATGAGCTAATGATGTATGGGATATACATTCCAACCAGGAGGGGGCAATGTTTCCCAAACCTCAAAATGCCTATAAATACACCTCCCACCTCACTCATACCTTAATTTTTACAAACTTTGCCTCCTTGTGGAGGTGGTGAAGCAACTGTGTGCTTGATTTTTTTCCTGTGATAGACGCTTCTAAGCATATTGAAGCCCAGTTCCTCTCAAAGTACAGTGTTTGTCTGAGGGATGTGAAGGGAGTATTGCCTAACGATGCCATGTTTTCACCTATGGGAAATTTATTCTAAGGCTCTCTGTAATCGGTCGCAGAGATTCATCTCTGCCTCCCTTTGCAGATTGACATTATACTCCTCTACCGTCACCTCTGCTGATGTGTTTCAGTACTGGTTTGGCTGTGTGCTATATGTGGATGGGTGTCTTCTGATAAGTATATATCATTTTTTAAGACACTCTCAGCTATGTTTGGCACTTTATATTTTAAAGTTTTAAAGGTATATTGTATATATTTGCCATGAGTCAGATCTGTGTATTTCCCTCTGCAGTCTAACAGTTTTAGCTTGGAAATTATGTTTATGGGAGTTTTTATGCTTACCTGGGGTTCCAGTTAGTTGTAACTTGGAATCTGTTTTTTTGGGGGGGTTTTTTTAATTGCGGACTTAGGCCTGCGATGGTGCAGAATGTTACTTTTTTTGGACATTTTTGGTGCAAACTTTTTTTGGAAAAGTTGCGTCTGCCGTGAGGCGAGTTATGTAATTTCTTACGACTTTCTTGTCATGAGGTTTTTTTGGCACAAAGTCACACCTGTTATGACGTGAGTTGCGTCATTTAATTTGTTTAGTGCCAGAAGTTTTTTCTTTGCATTTGCGCCATTTTTGTCACCTAAATTTGTTATATTAAGTCTCTCCCTCTTTTGCTCTCTGCTCTCATTTGATTCATAGAGGGCTAGGTTGCTTACTTTTGATTTTATTTTTGTATAAGAAATTTATCATAAGCATTTTTTTCCCATTCCTGAAACAAATATAAAATATATTTTGTTTAAATGTTATTTTTTCTTTTTTTGTTACATATTGCAAGATGTCTCAAACTGATCCTGCCTCTGATGTTACTGTAGGAACCAAGCTGCCTGTACACAATTTCTACCAAAGCTAATCGTGTATATTGTTTATTAGCTGATCTTATTTCTTCAGCTCAAATATGTGGCACTTTTTATGTTATTTATTATTTCATACTGATAATGTTTCTATAGTACAAATACATCTACTGTTAAACCTTTACACCCTAATGTACATGATATCCCTGTAGATACAAAGGATTATATTTCTACAGCCATAGAGAAGGCTATGACTGCTATTCCGGCTTCAAAATAATGTAAAAGATCTCTCCTAACTTCTCATAAATCTAATGAAGTTTGTATTGATCGACAGCATTTGTATTGATCGACAGTATTTCTTCTGATGAGGATTTCTCTGACTCAGAGAATCCTACTTCAGAAACTGATATTGATAAATCAACCTTTCTATTGAATATATTCGTTATTAAGGAAGTATTGTTTACTTTGGGTATAGGAATACAGTCCTCTTGTTAACAAGAAAAGCAAATGTTTGAATTCTGTTTTTAAAGCTTCTGAGGTTACTCTCTTGAAGTTTTTTTATTCCAGATGCTATCTTTCATATGTTTGGTTAAGGAATCTAAACTTAGTGCTTATTTTTACCTTTCTTCTAGGTTTAAAAAGCTATATCCTTTACATGTGGCTAAGTTAGAGTTTTTGGGTAAAAGTCCCTAAGGTGGGGCTATTTCTACTCTTGCCGAATGTAGTTCTATCCTTTGGAAGATATTTCTTCTTTTAAGGATCCTTTAGATAGGAAATTTGTATCCTATCTTAGAGAAGCATATTTACATATTGTCTATATTCTTAAACCTGCCATTTCTATGGCTGATGTTGCTGGTGTTTCAACTTTTTGGTTGGACAGTTTAGTTATCAGATCTTGAATTGTCTAAGCATTGTTCTTTTACTTCAACATGCTAATCATTTCATTTGTGATGCTATATTTTATGTCATTTTAATTGATATTAAATCTTTGTTTTTAGCCATTCTTTCTAGAAGACATTTTTGGCTTAAATCTCTGATATGGAGTCTAAATTTAGAATTGAGTTTTTTCTGTCCCAGGATAAGAAGGGTAATTTTAAGCTCCCAATTGTTTGTTTTTCTTGTTCCAAGGCCTCTGGCTCTAATTAGAGATCTACTCCGAATTTTTATAAATCCAAGTTTTATAAATAAAACCAAATTCCGCCCCTAAGACTGCATGAATGTGCGGCCCTTAAACTAGTTCAACTGGTGAGGGGGCAGATTGAATTTATTTCAACACATTTGGACAGTTTCTGTTCAAAATCAGTGGATTCAGAATATTGTTTTCTCAGGGGTATCGAATAGGTTTCAGAATAAAACCTCCGCATGTTACAACAAACCCAGTGAATGCTCATGTTTTTTAAGAAATGGGTTTCAGATCTAGAGTTTTCTGGGGTGATTATTCCAGTTCCTCTACAGGAGCGGAGTTTGGGTTTCTATTTAAATCTATTCATTGACCTAAATAAAGAAGATTCGTTCAGACCAATTCTGGATCTGAAATTTTTAAATTGTTTTGTAAGAGTCCCAACTTTCAAGATGGTGACTATAAGGACTATTCTGCTTTTTGTTCAGCAAGGTCACTTCATGTCCACAATAGACTTACACAACGCTTATTTTCACATTCCGATTCATTCAGAGCACTATCGTTTTCTGAGATTCTTATTTCTAGATAAGCATTACAAATTTGTCACTCTTCCGTTTGGCCTAGCGACAGCTGAGAGATTCTTTTCAAATGTTCTCAGTGCCCTTATATTTGTAATCAGAGAGCAGGGTATTGCAGTGTTTCCTTATTTGGACAATATCTTGATACTAGCTCAAATATTTTGATTTATCAGAATCTCACTTGAAACAACTAGTGTAATTTCTTCAAAGACATTTTTGGAGGATCAATTTACAAAAGAGTTTCTTGGTTTCTTAGACAAGGGTCACCTTTTTAGGTTTCCAGATAAGATTTAGTGTCTATGATTCTTTCTCTGACAGACTAGAGACGAATTAAGTTAATTTTAGTTTGTCTAAACCTTCAGTCTCTATTTTTCCCTTCAGTAGCTATGTACATGGAAGTTTTAGGTCTCATGACTGCAGCATCGTGTGCGATCCTCTTTGCTCGTTTTCGTTTGAGGCCTCTATAGCTTTGCATGTTGCACCAAAGGTGCAGGGATTATTTTCAGGTATTACAACTGATATACTTTAATCCCAACACTCTATTCTCTTTGATTTGGTGGTTGGACTATCACCTTATTGTTCAGGGGGCCTTATTTGTTCATCCTACCTGGACTGTATTCTCAAACAGATGCAAGTTTTTCAGGTTGGGGAGGTGTCTAAGAGTCTCTGACAGCACAAGGGGTTTGGAAATCTCAAGAGGTGAGGTTACCAATTAATATTTTAGAACTCCATGCTATTTTATGGCTCTTCAGGCGTGGCCTCTATTAAGAGAGAACTTTTACATTTAACTTTTATCACAACAGTGGCATATGTCAATCATCAAGGAGGGACTTGCAGCCCATCAGTTATGAAGGAAGTATCTTGAATACTTTCATGGGTGCAATCCAAATCTTGTCTAATTTCTGCAATTTATATCCCGGGTGTAGACAATTAGGAAGTGGATTATCTCAGCTGGGAAGTGGTCTCTCCATCCAGATGTGTTTTTTATCTTGTACAGATGTGGAGTCTTCTAGAAATAGATCTGATGGGCTCTCGTCTAAACAAAAAGTTTCCAGATACCTTTTCAGGTCCAGGGATCCTTATGCGGAGATGGTAGATGCCTTAGCAGTTCCTTGGTTTTTACCAACCTGCTTATATTTTTCTGCCTATGGTTCTTCTTTCAAAGGTAATCTTCAAGATCATAATGCTTCAATCTCATGTGTTTCTGATAACACCAGCATGGGCTCAAAGGTTTTGATACGCGGATCTTGTCCGGTTGTCCAGTTGCCAGCCTTGGCCACTTCCTTTAAGGCCAGACCTTCTGTCTCTAGGGCTGTTTTTTCCATCAACATCTCTACATTTGAAGGCATGGAAATTGAATGCTTAGTACTTAGTCATAGAGGTTTCACTGACTCAGTGATTAACACTATGGTACAGGCTTCTAAGTTTATCAAGTTTGGAAAACCTATGTTTAATGGGGTTCCACTCATAATTATTTTTGGCATTTTTTCAGAGTTCTTAGGATTTTACAGTTTCTCCCGGATGTTTTGGAGAAGGCTTTATCTGCAAATACTTTGATGGATACATTTCTGATCTTTCCATCTTATTTAATAGAAAGATTGCTAAACTTCCTGATATTCATTGTTTTGTTCAGGTTTTGATTTGTATCAAACCTGTTATTTAATCTATTTCTCCTTCTTGGAGATTCAACTTAGTTTTGAAGTTTTTTTTCAGGCTCCTTTTGAGCCTATGCAATCTCTGATTATTAATTACTTTCTAGGAAAGTGTTATTTATTTTTGCTATCTCTTCTGCTAGAATAGTTTTTGAATTGTTTGCTCTCTTTTGTGAGTTTCTTTATCTGATTTTCCATCAAGATAAAACTGTTTTGCGGACTTCATTAAAAAAAATTCCTAAAGTTGTGAATTCTTACAAATTCAATAGGGAATTTGTTTTTCCTTCTTTGTGTTCTAATTCTAAGAATACTCTTGTAAGGTTTTCTCATTCTTTGGATGTGGTAAGAGCTTTAAAATATTATGCTGAGGCTATTTAAGATTTCAGAAAGACTTCTAGTCTATGAGTTGTTTCTTCTGGCTCCAGGAAAGGTCAGAAAGCCTCTGATATTTCTCTGGCATTTTGATTGAACCTTTGTTTAACAAAGCTTATTTGAAGCTGGGGCAGTCTGTTCCAATCAGCCAATAGAATGCAAGCTCAATCCTATTGGCTGGTTGCATTAGCCAATAGGATTTTTCCTACCTTAATTCCGATTGGCTGATAGGATTCTATCAGCCAATCGGAATTGAAGGGACGCCATCTTGGATGATGTCACTTAAAGGAACCTTCATTCTTCAGTTGCCGTTGGATGGAAGAGGATGTTCCGCATCGGATGTCTTCAAGATGGACCCGCTCCGCTCCGGATGAAAGAAGATAGAAGATGCCACCTGGATGAAGACTTCTACCAGTCTGGATGTCCTCTTCTGGCCGGATCGGATGAAGACTTCTGCCCCTCTGGAGGTCTACTTGTGCCCGGCTGGGTGAAGACGGCTCAAGGTAGGGTGATCTTCAAGGGGTTAGTGTTAGTTGGGTTGTAATGTTGGGGGGGTATTGTATTTTTTTTTTACAGGTAAAAGAGCTGATTACTTTGGGGCAATGCCTTGCAAAAAGCCCTTTTAAGGGCTATTTGTAATTTAGTATAGGGTAGGGAATTTTATTATTTTGAGGGGCTTTTTTATTTTATTAGGGGGCTTAGATTAGGTGTAATTAGTTTAAACTTCTTGTAATTTTTATTTTATTTTCTGTTTCTAATTTAGTGTTTGGTTTGTTTTTTTTGTACTTTAGTTTATTTTATTTTATTGTATTTAATTTTAGGTAATTATAGTTAATTAATTTAATTTATTTAATGATAGTGTAGTGTTAGGTGTAATTGTAACTTAGGTTAGGATTTATTTTACAGGTAAATTTGTATTTATTTTAACTAGGTAGCTATTAAATAGTTAATAACTATTCTACCTAGTTAAAATAAATACAAAGTTGCATGTAAAATAAAAATAAATCCTAAAATAGTAAATAGTAGAAAAGAAAAAATAGTAAAAATAAATTATTAATTATATTGTAGCTATCTTAGGGTTTATTTTATAGGTAAGTATTTAGTTTTAAATAGGAATAATTTAGTCAATAATAGTAATTTTATTTAGATTTATTTAAATAATATTTAAGTTAGGGGGGTGTTAGGTTTAGGGTTAGACTTAGGTTTAGGGGTTAATAACCTTATTATAGTGGCAGTGACGTTGGCGGCAGCAGATTAGGGGTTAATGCATTTAATAGGCTATGTGGGCTATGGCGGTTTAGGGGTTAATACTTGATTAGGTTTATTGCGTTGTGGGTTAATGGCGAATTAAGGGTTAATAGTTTTAAGAGGTAGTTTGCGATGTTGGGGTTAGCGGATTTAGGGGTTAATAATTTAGTTATTACTTGCGGTGTGGGTTTGATGGCAGATATAGGGGTTAATAGACTTTATTAGTTATTGCGGTGGGGGATTGGGGTTGACAGATAGATAGACATTGCGCATGCGTTAGGTGTTAGTTTATTTTTGCAGGCATTTTCAGGAGTTACGGTGCTCCCATACTCAGCACAAGACCTGCTACGGCTGCCTTTTATGGCAAGGTAAAAATGGAGTAAGATTTCTCCATTTTCGCCACGTAAGGCCTTGCACTGGATATTGGATACAGATTTACGATGCGGTCCCATGTTAGCCTATGGGAGTAAAAATTGCGACCGATGGGTGAAATATACGCGCGTAACTTGTATGCTACGCCGTATATGTAATACCAAAATTGTGTAAAAACTGGCAGCGGAGGATTTTGCGGGCGACGCTGCATATGTAATGGAGGCCATTGTTTGTGTAACGTACATCTTTAATACACTAAAGTTAGTATATTAATTTGCATATTCTTCATTTTATCCATAAAATTCAGTGAATTTGCATGCATACGTGTCTGTTTTTCACCCTGATCCCTGATTCTGATAGTCCACAATGGAATGGGGTCTAGATCAGTGATAAGGATGAGTGAACTTTTTGTAATGATGTGATATATATATATATATATATATATATATATATATAATACACAGAAAAAGTCCAGCACTCACTCACAAGCTCTCAACTAAGTTAAAAAGCAGCAATGGAAGAATTAGTTACCGCATCTGGCCAAATGGGAAAAGCCCAGGTACCTCGTCAAGGTCTCTTCCAAAAAAATAAAAAAACCTGGGTCCCTAAACAGCCACACAATGCAGGCTCACAATCAAACAACTGTGAAAAAAAGCAACTGTGAAAAAATGGAGGGTGCACAGGCTTATGTAATCTCCCCAAACAAATACAAAACATGGGTGGGGTCAGCACTCTCAGGCCGGACCGGGTACACATCATATGACCCTGCAACATGCACAGCCCTGGGTGCAAACCAGCACTCTCAGGAAGCTGCACTGTCACCAGAGTCACAGGCAATTAACCCCAGACAGGCCTGGGTGCAAGGCCCAAACAGGGAAAATTACAAAAAAATACATTAATATAACACACAGAAAAAGTCCAGCACTCACTCACCAGATACCTGGGCTTTTCCCATTTGGCCAGATGTGGTAACTAACTCTTCCATTGCTGCTAGCTTGTGAGTGAGTGCTGGACTTTTTCTGTGTGTTATATTAATGTATTTTTTTGTAATTTTCCCTGTTTGGGCCTTGCTGACCCCTCCCATGTTTTGTATGTATGTATGTGTATATATATATATATATATATATATATATATATATATATATATATATATATATATATATATATATATATATATATATATATATATATAGGGAATTAGCATTAAAGTTAAATGAGTTATTTGCTACAATTAAGGTTAAAACATTTTAAATATAAATTCAATAACAGACTGGTTTACTGTAAATAAGCATTGCAAATGTAAGAATAAAGATAAGTTGTTGGGTTTTTTTGTCCAGTAACAGTACAAAAGAATTGTATAGCACATAGAGATTATTTTATCTCTGAGGGTCAAGCAAGAAATGAAATGGCAGGTTACCAGATTGAAAAATATCATTACTCACCTACAGGCATTGCAGGTTCAATATCAACCCATCAAATCAAAACTTGGAGATGTCAGAAATGATTTGCCAAGAGCATGCATATGAAGTATTAGTATTTTGCTCTTTTATGACAGGGAAATTGATACCAAACCATGTCTTTTCCACTGTCCACAATTTGGCTGCAATTTTCAGAATCTATAGAAAAGCCTCCTTTGTTTTAACTGCATTTTAGAGTCCATTATAGCCCATAATATTCTGTGCAGTCTAACTGAAAACTATATATATATATATATATATAAATAAAAATAAATAATATATATAAAAATACAAGGAACATATAGTATTTAATATGAATATTTTATACTGTATATACTATAACATATCAGAATGATTTTTTCTACACTGATAATAATAATAATAATAATAATAATAATAATAATAATAATAAATAATAATATTAATATACTGACTTATGCATTATTCTGCTTATATTGCAATTTCCAGTAGAATATATATATATATAGTTGTTGTATGTATGCAGGCATTTATGTATTTATTAAGTACAATATTTCTCAGTCCAGTTTTGGCATTGTAGAATGTGCAGGTAATCCTATCATATATTCTGATATTTTTATCATTGTAATTATTTAATAGTTTATCAGTCCTGTATAAAAAACAGCCATATAAAATAGGTACTGTGAAACGTTGTTTTGCCCAATATCTAATGGGTGTTGCTAAAACAACAGAAGCTTTATTTTTTTATAAATTGCTGATGTTTTTCAAATCATAAAGCATTTCAGTGGATTGACTTTGCATCTCACTTTTCAACACATCAGTGCACTGTTCTCTATTTGACAATGTTACAATCAGTGCCAATGTGAAGGTGCCCATATGTACTCTTAGACAGCGCGCTTTACAAGATGTGTGCACAATAGTGCTTGACAAACATATGTATTATTTTGCTGTATATAGGTCAAACACTTTGTAACTTTGAATGCAAAAATAGGTCTTAAAGAGTGCTGTTATTAATTCAACTAGCAAACAATATAGTATGAATTACGTTTCTTAAAAATAACTAAAAAGTAAAACCAAATCAGAAAAGTTAAATTTATTTAGCATTTTTAAAATAAATAAATAGATATAAAAAGCAATGTATGTTTCATTAATGGGACATAAGACCAAAAATCATCTATCATAATTCAGACAGAGAAAACAATTTTAAGCAACGTTCCAATATACTTCTGTTATCAAATTTGCTTCATTCTCTTGTTGTGATTTCTTGAAGGAGCAGCGATGCACTTGCCAATGGCAAGAGGTATATAAGTGGAGCGACCAATCAACAGCTAGCTCTCAGTAGTGCATTGCAGCTCCTGAGCCTACCTAGATATTCTTTTCAACACACAAAATGAGAACAGAGCTCAGCTCCGATTCAAGTGTATTTATTATTAAAAGACAGAAGCACAGAACAAAATGCACTTACAATAAGCATAAAAGCAAAAGCGCCCAAGATAATATGTGATCTTTCTACTGTATATAGATGCTGGTAAGGAACCTCCGATGGTCTGACGTCAAACCCGGCTCCAGTCACATGATTTCCTGCTACAGCAACCCAAGCAGACACAGTAACTAAAAGATGGCAACATTCTTATTAACAATCCAATGTTTAAAATAATAATAAAAAGATGGCAACATTCTTATTAACAATCCAATGTTTAAAATAATACCAACTTGATACAATAAAAATTAGTTAAAGGGATACTGAACCCCTGGGTAGTGCTTGCTGATTGGTGGCTAAATGTATCCAGGGTGCTGAACCAAAAATCGGCCAGGTTCTAAGCTTTTATTCCCGCTTTTTTAAATAAAGATACCAAGAAAATGAAGAAAATTGATAATAGGAGTAACTTAGAAAGTTGCTTAACATTGCATGCTCTATCTGAATCATAAAAGAAAAATATTGGGTTTAGTATCCCTTTAAAAACTAGTTCAAAATTAGTTCAAAGGCTTTAATATCCAAACACCTTTACAGAGTATTAAAACATTTTTAATACACATTCATAATTTAAAATTTGTGATTAACAATTACTAAAGATGTATATATATATATAGAGAGAGAGAGATGATAGATAGATAGATAGATAGATAGATAGATGAAATAGGTATGGGGAACTATTCATTGAAGATATAAGTAAGACACTAATAATATTAATTACATGTGTACTTGAATATCATTATCTATGTTCATACCTTTAGGATGTATACAACTCAATTTAAAAATCCAAAAGGTCTCCTGTTTTCTTAACTTTAGCAACCTATTATGTTCAGAAGTAGGCACCCATTCAATTAAAGAACTTAGGTTACTATTGTGGCATGCAAGAAAATGTCTTGATACACTATGTTTGGTAATTTTTTCTTTGATATTATACAAATGCTAATTAATCCTTCTTCTAATCTTTTTGTGCTCCTTACATTTAGAAAAAAATTGCAAACAAAATCCAGGAAGAAAATAAAAGCCAAGAAGAAAAAAAAATGAAAAGGCTTATTTTCTTTTCTATATTTTTTCTAGATATAATCAACAATGATGTAAAGAGAAAAAAAAATCCAAAGCCTCCTCTTCTTTATCAGACGTCCTCTTTTGTGTTTGTGGTGGTCCTCTTTAGTTGCTCTGGTGGTTCCCCTCAACAGCTCTGGGGGTCAACCCTCAGTGGCAGTTGTGATGGCTCCTCCATGGTGGTGGCTCCTCCTCTGTGGTGGAGGCTCCTCATCTTCTTGGATCATCTCTTCATGCCGTCCGGCAACACATTCTGGCCTGATTATATTAGCTGAATTTTAAAACTTTCAAATCATCCAATAGACAAATTACAAGTAGAGTGCTAAATATCACTTTTTTTAAAATCAGCAGGGTGGGGGTTTATGGTGCTTAAGGGGTTAATAGTGTAGGCCTGTTGTGGGTTCATTAGATTGTTAATTTTATATTAAAAGAATAGAGAATAAATTAATATATTAAAACTTTCATCAATATATTGTTTCTTTATTCTTTTAATATGTGTAGCCTGCTGTTAGTTTATTCAATTGTCTTCCAAATGCAAGAAATAGGCAATGTACTTGTGTGATATTTGTAAAATGGATCATTTACATGATATCTTCAATGTAGGTGGCAATGCTGTTTGGAAAATATTGCCAGCATCTCCGCCCACTGATATCTATAGTAAAATTCCTCTCAGTGAGACTGATTTCAGCCGTTTTGAACATTTCACAGGCAATCTCGTCCCCCTGATGTATTCCTTTGGAATATATCACCACATTGTGACTGTTTCATTCATCAGAGCACTAGAAAGACCCTAGTAAGCCATAAGTGGAAAGAAGAAATAGTGTAGTTCTTTGAGTTCTTTGCATAGTATATATATATATATATATATATATATATATATATATATATATATATATATATATATATATATTTATATAAATATATATATACTAGCTGTTGCCTGTGGCTTTGTTCGTGTGGATTTTGTGATTTGTAAAAAATAACAAAATACGCAAACACTTGCAGGGACGTTTGCCCTCATATGTGTGCCTGTTCTGGTTGCACATTCTGACATCAATTTGTGAGTTTTCGTTAATTCTCTGTGTTTCTCATACATGGGCACCAATCAACTTAGTTTTGGGCGGGGCGACTGTCCAGCAAATAAACAGTTTGTTATTACTATTCTGTTTACAATTACTTTATAATAAATTGTAATTATATATTATGACTCAACTGTCAGATGTGAGAAAAGAGTATTATTTTTTTTAGTAATATCCATATCTTGAGAACTCCTGACGTTAAGAAATTTTGCATGTAAACTGACTTTATAATTATGATTTTAAATTGTAATTTTTACTTGTTTATTATCTTCAGTTTTTCAGAGAGATAGGGATCCTCATAAATAGCCCCTCCCCTCTTCACCCCCCTTAAAGGGACACTGAACCCAAATTTGTTCATTTGTAATTCAGAAAGAGCATGCAATTTTAAGCAACTTTCTAATTTACGCATATTATCAATTTTTCTTCATTCTCTTGCTATCATTATTTTAAAAAGAAGGCATCTAAGCTTTTTTTGGTTTCAGTACTGTGGACAGCACTTTTTTATTGGTGGATGAATTTATCCACCAATCAGCAAGGACAACTCAGGTTGTTCACCAAAAATGGGCCGGCATCTAAACTTAAATTCTTGCATTTCAAATAAAGATACCAAGAGAATGAAGAAAATTTGATAATAGGAGTAAATTCAAAATTTGCATAAATTTTTCATGCTCAATCTGAATCATGAAATTACATTTTTGGGTACAGTGTCCCTTTAAGTGGATTTTAGGGAAATGGTAAAACATGTGTTTCTTTATTTTTAAAGGAGAATCTAATTACCCATTTTCACGTCTGTAACATCTTTTGTTTTTGAGATATAGTCATCCTCTTAAAAAAATTCACCCCCTTTTCACCCCCTTTTCACCCCCTTAGGTTTGAGCTAGGCATTGATGAGTCATTCAGTCAGTCAGTTAGTCAGTACTATATACAGGTATATTGTCAGTATATGGCCAGGTTATAATAAAATATATTTAATAATTATTCTTAAAATTAAACCACAATAAAATGCATATACAAAATCATAAAATTTATAGACACATTGAAATATATTTGCAGAAAACCAGATCTGAATAAAACTATACAAGTTTAAACTATTATAATAAGCTATGCAAAGATCATAAAATTTACCTTATTCACAATTGAATTTCATTAAACTACCACAATAAGATACCAAGATATGAGCCACTAACATTCAGATAGTATAACATTCAGCGATATAGCCACAATTTATCCTATATTATTCCAATTTAAAACATCAGAAATTGTATATATTATTTGTGCAAATAACCAACTCCTATGTCAGTTTATCTAAGCTGAAATAAATTCTTAGTTATCTACAATTAAGACTATTCTAATATTAATATATATATATATATATATATATATACATATATATATATATATATATATATATATATATATATATATATATGTTTTTTTTTGCAAAGATATATCACTTAGCATACAAAAGACAAACTTAACACTATACAGGACTAGGAATGCAAATTAAAATACAAAATGCTCTTTTAAATCTATTAACTGCAGTTTGATTTAAATATTATATATTTATATATATATATATATATATATATATATATATATATATATACATATATATATATATATTTATCAATCGCGCATACTTCACCAAAAAAAACCAAATTGATATCCAGCTTCCAATATTCTTTGTTTCACCTCATATGAAAATAAGAGCAATGTGGATAAAAAGAAGTAGCCCAATTTGCTTAAAAATGACTGTATTTCGGGGGCGGAGCCAACTGCCGTGCTGTAAAGACGTCTGTGTTCAGATCTTTGTTCACAGATCCAAATTTAAATGTTATTAACTAAGTCATAGCACAAAAAATTTATCTCAGAGACTAGGTTTCTTGTTATAGATCCACCCTATCTGCCTAAGAGCTGAATTCAGCGAGTTTCTTGCTTGTTTCCCCTACACTGACAGTAGGCATATACAAAACATTGGACAGTCCCTCTGCCTGCATCCTGCACTCCGGAGGGTTGGGGATCCGCTCAGGAGTGATATCAGTAAGGACTCCTGCTACTTGTGTTATGTTAACCTCTATTGGAGCCGGGATTGCCCCTTAACTGTGAACTGGAGTTGCGGCTAACTTATTGAGATTGCCGACTCTGTGGCACCATTCCTGAGCTGCCCCTGCTCTGCACGCTGCCCGGTGGAGCTCGTGGGGTCATCCGGCGACTCCTTGATTGAGGACCGGTTGGAGAGTTGTGTCGGCTGGGTCCGGAAGGTGCTCCCCTCGTAGCGGATGAGATTGTGTACTGCTGGGCCCCGAGCAAGAATCCTGCAAGGCACTATACTCTGGAGTAACTGGCCGACAACAGACGACCGTTTGCATGGCATCTGTGCACAATCTCATGCATCTCAAGAATTCAATGTCTGTTAAGTAGATGTTACTTTTGCCTCCATTTTTCTTAGATAGGAAATTCTATGCGTAATTTTAGGGAGTTTCTCGTTTATTGTTTGCTATGTCATATTCGTCTCATTAATGTTTGTATTTGGTTATGATAGAATGTGGAGTTGTAGGTTCATCACTTGGTGTCCAGTCTCTCCCACCAAGCTCTTTAACATTTTTCTTTTTACTTGTTAACGTTTTCTGATAAGTAGTAATTTGCCGGGGAGTCTCCCACCAGCTCCCTTATGTTCCTCAAGTTATCCTTAAAGCTAATTTAATGCCCATAGTTTACATGAGCAAAGACTCATTTCACATACCTATTATTTCTAAGAGTTAGGATCTATACGTTGTCCCTACTCCCTAGTAACTACATTATATGACACTTACAATATCCTCTCACTGAGTTCCTTCTAATTATAATTCCCCTGTCTCTCACAGCATAATTTCATTTAGATTAAGGTCAACTCTAGGAGTATAAGTTACTAGTGCAGTTCTTTATTACCTAGTTTATCGTACATAACTTGGCTCTGTCCCCTCCCCCCCCATTTCTTCCTTTCTTTCCCTTCTCCCTCTTCCTCTATCCTCTCCAACCCCCAGTATCATCCCCTACCTCTTCCCCATTCTTTTTCTTTTTTTTCTTTCTCTTTTCCCACCATCTCTTCCCCTTCCAAATTCTGGGATTTCCTGACCTAAGGTAATTTATAACCTGGGGTATTTTGTAGCTTTCAGCTACATAAATCTTATTAAGTGGTGTTAACCCGCTGTTTATGCCTTTGGTGGACTGTTAACTAATTGATAACATCTTGCCCTCTACAGATTTTTGATCTTCCTCCTATTAAGGTGGTGATTTGGTTAGTCACTGCCAATCTTTTGTGAAGGGAGCACTTACTCCCCCCTTTTTTTTTTTTTTCTTCCCCGATTCCCTTTCCTGTCCCCTACCCATAGTATTTATAGGATTATGGCTCTCTCCTTTATTACCCACAATATGCAAGGTCTAAATACTCTGGCTAAAAGAAGCCTTCTGTCTACTACCTTGAGATGCACCAAAACTAATGTAGCATTCATTCAGGAGACCCATTGGAAACTTGACACTAGTTATTCCCTTAAACACTTCGATACATTATATAAATCCTCATACACGAGTAAAGCTAGTGGAGTAGCTATTTTAATTAAAAATTACATCGCGGTAGAAACGCTACATGTAGAACATGATCCTGAGGCTAGATACATTATAGTCATATGCAAGCTTAATAGTCACGTTTATACTTTGGTAAATGTGTATGCCCCAACACTTGCCAAATTCCATTTTTGAAAAGAGTGTTGAAACTAGTGGCGGGACTCAAACAAGGCATGCTGATACTGGGGGGGGGTTAAATATGGTTTGGGACCCTTCTACAGCCAAAAAGGGGATTAAAGATAGTCCTCATGATCGCTCCACCAGCTCCTTGGCCACAGCATTTAGGTCACTTATTTCGGTTTACGGCCTATACGATGTTTGGAGATCCATGCACTCAAGTGAACGGGACTTCACATTCTACTCCAATCCACATAAATCCTTTTCTAGATTGTATTATTTCTTTACAGAGCCAGAGACTCTAGATATTATTTACAGAGCGTCCATTGAACTGGCAGCTTGGTCGAACCATGACCCGGTTATAGTTACACTTAAATCAAAAGTAGCCAGAAGTCGACCAAAATGGAGATTTAGTGATTGGCCTTTTAGGGACCCGTCCTATTTACAGAAATTGAAGGAACAGGCTAAAGAGTTTTTTTACTTCAACGACACAAAAGACTGTTCAATACAATATGTTTGGGCTTCTTTTAAAGCCTATTCTAGGGGTCTATGCATAAAGCAAGCTGCTCTGGCCCGAAGAAATTCGGGAAGATCACTGGCTGAGTTGACTTGTTTATATAGAGCAGTTGCTGCTATTCAAAAAGTGAATCCTACTACGGCTGCAGGAGCTCCATAGGACCCAGATAATGTTGTCCAGACTTCAGAGGACATTCTATACCCTAAGTAATAAAGCCAATGCCCTCTTGGCTTCTAAGTTGCATAACAGGTTAACTCAGAGGTGCATTGCCTCCATAAATGTAGAAGATCGGTTCGTTACTGCACCTAGGGATCTAGGGAAGGTGTTCTGGCAATATTATTCCTCATTATATAATATTGAACATCATAAGACAACTAGTCAGCATGTGAGTTCTTATCTGTCTTCCTTGGGACTCCCAATCCTTGATGATACTCAAAGTCAGTCTTTTTGTTCCCCCTTTATGCTGGAGGAGATACAGAAAGGAGTCTGGCAGCTTAAAGCTAGTAAAGCCCCTGGCCATGATGGGTTTACGGGACAGTTTTACAAACTGTTAGAAGAAATAATTAGTCCGGCACTTCTGAAAACTTTTAATGAATGGGCTGGGTCTGGAAGTGCTTTGGGTGAGTTCTTGGAGGCTGAAATAATAACAATCCCCAAACCTGGCAAGGATTCTAAATTATGCCAGAATTATAGGCCCATTTCGCTTATTAATGTGGATGTAAAGTTGTTCTCAAAATTGTTGGCTAATAGGCTTGCAATGATAATTCCCACAGTTATACATAAAGACCAGGTCGGTTTTGTACCAAACAGAGAAGGTTCAGATAATACCTGAAGAATCTTGGCTATTTTGCACGATGTGGACAAGAAGGGGGTCCCATTCTTGGACCTGTCCCTTGATGCCGAAAAGGCGTTTGACAGGGTCAGCTGGGACTTCCTATGAGAAGTCTTAAAGGTATTTAATTTCCTGAGGCAATTTATTACAGCTGTGCATGCATTGTATTCTAATCCGACAGCAAGGGTTTGTGGAGTGGATTTCAGGTTGGAACCCTTTAAAATCTCCAACGGAACCAGGCAGGGATGCCCCCTGTCTCCCCTCCTTTTCCCCCTAGTAATTGAACCTTTGGCGCAGGCTATTAGAATTAATTCTGACATATCTGGTGTGCAGTTTGTACCTGCACAACATAAAATCGCGCTGGATGATGTTACTCTCCTTTTGACAAATCCAGAATTTTCCATGAAAGCGGTTTTTGAGACCATTGATAAATATAGCCAGTATAGTATGTACAAACTTAATCTCACTAAGACAGAGGTGCTGTGCCTTCACATCCCTCCTCAGGCTCTGATTTTATTACAAAGGAAGTATCCCTTCCAGTGGTCCCTTAACTCAATTAGACATCTAGGGGTTGTTTTAAGCCCGGACTTGAACAAAGTTATTTTAGCTAATTTCTCTGATAGGTTGTCAGAATTTGCTGCTATATTACAGAGTTGGGAATGTTGAGAATTGTCATGGATGGGCAGGATAGCTGCAGTCAAAATGGCATTTTTACCTAAACTCACCTACTTGTTTAGGTGTATTCCTTATATAGTCCCCAGACATATCCTAAATAAGTTTCAAAGCTTGATCTTGGCATATGTATGGATGGGTAAGAGACCGCATACTAAGGCCATGGTTATGCAGAGGCCTATTGATTGCGGGGGTCTATCTTATCCAAGCATTGTTTCATATTACAAATACAATGCAGCTCGACTTTCTCAGTTGATGGGCTGGTCTATGCCGGCAAACTCTTTCAGATGGCAGGAGGTGGAACAAGATTGGCTACCCAGAGGGTTGTTTTTTTCTTATCTCCCGTGGATACCACCTCACTTGAGAACTGGATTACATATTACTCATCCCATTTTGTTAGATGCCCTGAGGCATTGAGACACAAAGAGGGCACTTTCGGGTCTGGCCCCACACCCTACACCTTTATTCAAGGTGAGGACTATTCTGATCTCCCTCGCTGAGACAAATATCCTAAAATGGGCAACAGCTGCTGACCTCCCAGTAGCAGATCTATATAGAGAGAATAAATTATTGGATTTTGCTGCAGCGAAAGATTTATTTAAGCTGCCGGACTCCTTACATTTTGAATACCTTCGTGTCGTTAGCCTTTTAACATCTTGGGGGATGAGAGTAAATAGTCCCAGGCCTTATACCTCTTGGGAAAACATATGGAGGCTGGGTAGACCCCTTAAGGGTTCTATTTCCTTTCATTACCGTATCCTGACTACCCCGCCTGAGCCTACTAAACTCAATCAGTATTTAGCTTGGGAAAGAGAGCTGCATTATTTTCCAGAGACTTCAGTGTGGTTCAGGGAGTTGGTGGTAGCAAAAAAGATATTGCATTGTGCAACCATTGGGAACTATATTATAAACTTACGGTTAGGTGGCATCTTGTCCCTGCTGTTCTGCATCGGTACTATAAGTCATCACCTATGTGCTGGAGAGAGTGCGGGAAGTTTGGCTCGCAAATTCATATTTAGTGGGAATGCCCCAAAATTAAAAACCTATGGAGATTGGTCTTCAACCTACTACATCAACTAAATATCAGCTTGCCTATGAGTCCTTCCCTTGGACTTTTTCATCACAGAGCATCTGGACTTCCAGTCACTGATAGGTCCCTTTTGACCTACATATTAGTAGCCACAAAGCTGGCAATATCACAAGATTGGAAACAGAAGTCCGCTCCTTCCTTTTCTAAAATTTTAGATATAGTTGAGTTTATTAGAGACATGGAATTATACACGATTAAACACTCTGGGAATTTGGAGCTTTATCATAACATCTGGTGAGTGTGGGACCTTCACAGGAAACCCTCCATACAGACTTGGTAGTGCTTAGTCCTCGCTAAGTTCGTAACGGGGAGTATTAGTTAATTAGGGCACTTGAAATTCTGAAATTTTAGACTTCCCCCCCTCCCTTGAAGCTCTCTCTATATTCCCCCCCTTTCCCCCCCCTTTTTTTTTTTTTTTTTTTGCTGTGCTCCTTCCTAAAAGGGTGTGTAAATAGTTTGGAGGTGGCATTGGATAGTAGAGCAGGCAATATGCCATATACTCATGGTCTGTCCTCACTAGGCACTTCCTTAATATATTATTATGTTATACTTGATATTGTTATCATTTTTATGACTATCATAACTATGGGACTAATTTTACCTGTATCAGTTGGTCCTCAAGGGACTGGTTCACTAGTCATTGGTTGATAAACTTTTAATGATTATTTCACCAAAATCTGAGTTCCTAAATGTATACAACCTTATACTTTATGCTCTTATTGCATATTTCATGTCTAACTGATCATGTAACTTCGTCATTTGAGCTACAATGTCGGTTGCATCTGCATTGTATTGGTCTTTTTCTTATTACTATGTTTTGATGTATGTATCTTATGGTTCTCAATAAAAGATTATTTAATAAAAAAATAAAAAAATGACTGTATTCCAACGCCACAAATTTTCCCTCCTCTTTTTCTCCTCTTGCATTTAGCTTATATTATCATAATCATTGGTGAAACAATATGATTGGCCCTTCAGATCTGAACATTTCATAGGTCATCTTGGGAGATGCCTCCCTGAGCTGTTATACCGTCTCTGATATATAGGTGGCAGCAGACACCAGAAATGCAGCCCCACCATCAAACATTGCAAACAATTTAATACATCCTTATAAAGTTATTATTAATCATACTATAACGTTTTGCATTAATACAACTCTCTTTTCAGCATCTATATTTCATTTAGCATAACAGAAAATGTACAATTTGATACCAAACATCATTATTTTATCAATTTCTATGTTAAAATAGAAAATATCCACATATGTCTTTGTTTATGACTATTATTCATGGGGCATCTTTTCTGAAAAACAAAGGGACATATATTATTTTGAAATTAGTCCAACATTTATACATTTATTATATAGATACTTATTTAGAGATCCCATCTCCACATCAGTTCCTCCTGTAATTTTCACTAGATTTCTCAAAAACAGAAAAAAGTGTGTTTATCTTGAAATCAATGGGTCAGTATTTGTATATACCAATGTAGTTATTATTCAATATAGCAAACATTTATCCAAATATAGTATGTCCCAGATCAATACATATATACATATATGTGTTATTTGAGTATTTCAAACTCAAATGAAAACCTGACACCATTCCTTTTGCAAGATTTATTTTTTTATTTATGTCATACAGAGACTTGCAATGTTAATTTGCCTGGGGTTGTATATTGAAAACTCCGCAGGGGACAATTCACACCCCAGTGACATGAGCCATCCCCTCAGCCAGAAACTGTTTTTTCCTGAGGCCAATCAAGCTCCAGTGAGCCATGGTGTAAAATTATCACGTGTCTGTTAGCTTATATTTTGATCTAGACGTAATGTCTAGAATTCGTGGATTCTACACAACAGGGACACTTAATATCTTGCATACACTTAGGCCATGTCTGATAAATGTATCACTCATCTTGGGCATACACATCTGAGGGCTCTCAAAATGCTAATTTCGCTTTGAAGTAACTGTCTGATCTGAGATCTGGAAAAATACAGAATATACAGATGACTATCTTTTTGAAACACTCTGTCTTTCTTTGAAATGACTGCCTGAACTTAACTAGATCACATGTCTTTTCTTTGTTCTCACATGGATGCATTGTAATTAGGAAGGAGGGGTGCCTTACCCAGCCAAGACCATCTCACGTTGGGTTTTTTAGCTACAAAATGAAATATCAAATATCTATCATATATCTGTAGCTCTTTTAATGTTACTTACAGGTTCCCCTTACATATAGATATGTATATATATATATATATATATATATATATATACTCTCAACAGATTAGTGCACCTTAAATACTAGCATAAAGTTTAGGGGGTAAAAAAATATGCACAAAACACAACATAAATACTTTTAAAATAAACTATTACACTCATATACACTTCCTGATTAAAAAAAAGATATAGGGGCTGAATTATCAAGCTCCGAATGGAGCTTGATGCCCCTGTTTCTGCGCAAGCCTTCAGGCTCACTGGAAACAGCAGTTATGATGCAGCGGTCTAAAGACCGCTGCTCCATAACTGGTCCTCTAAAGCTGCGGTCTGCAATCTGCCCAATCCTATACTATTGACTGATTGAAACCCCTGCTAGTGGCCGATTGCCCACGAATCTGCAGGGGGCTACATAATGTATGCTGTCGGCATTCAGCGATGTCTGTCGGACATGATACAATACAGCATATTATGTCGAACAGACATTGATAAATTGGCCCCATAGACTGGAAATGGCTATAATGTGTGTGTATATATGTGTGGGTGTGTATATATATATATATATACATATATATATATATATATATATATATATATATATACAGTATATATGTATATATATATATATATATATATATATATATATATATATATATATATATATACAGGATATATATATATATATATATATATATATATATATATATATAAATCCAGTATAAATGGCACACTCCAACATATACAACTCCCTGGAAAACTGCTAAACCCTAATACAGAAATCCAGACTATATCCCAGAGCTGGCCGGAATCCCCAGAATATACAGCAGGCCTACACAGGTAAGTGGCAAAAAAATCAGCCTTTTATTAGACAAAACTACGAATTGGCCTGTTACCAAACGTTTCAGCTCACGCAGGAGCTTTCCTCCGTGAAGGCCCAAGTAGACATAAAGTGCATAGCAATAAAACATCCTTATATACCCTTATAAAACACAAATTGAACCCACCTGTGTTAATCAATCTCCAGAGCAAACACATTGAGATCATCTCCCACCGCCGAAACGAGGATGTTTTATTGCTATGCACTTTATGTCTACTTGGGCCTCTACTGAAATTAACACGCATTGGTTTAGGTCGTCCTTAAAGCTCTGGTTAATTGTTTCGCAAAACAAAAAAGTTGCACAAAACACATCAAAAATACATTACAAAATGTGTTTCTGGACTTATCTGCTCAAGCTGATAGTGACATTTGGACACTTCCATTATCTTCCTTTACCTTGAATAGAGACGGACATAATCAATGTCAGAGAGCTGCGATTTGGACACTACTTTGTTTGCCTATAAATAATAGATGACATACATATAATGCTTGCATCATAATAAAACACTTAAGGAGATTTACACATTGCTGTGTCAAGACCTGATGGAGTCATAACCATCTGCATTTGCAGCATATCACATGATTTCATGTCCCAAGAAATAGGTAGAAACATATACCCATATCAGCAAGAGTACTGAGGACTTAGATACCCATAAGAGTCCATAATAATAATCAAATAAAATCTTGATTGTAGTCTTCATCCCCATCAGTCTGTTATTGTCTGGCACTAGGTTAACAATAGCAGAACACATAAACAGCACTACTATTCAGTCACCTTGGAGACATAGTGTCCAGATATGTAGTCTTGATTGTAGTATCTATCCTCATAGTTAAGTTGTAAGAAAACACTCAACTATCGATAGGAGCAAGCATAATCAACACTGCTATTCAATCCCCTTGGGGACAGTGTCCAGAGAAAAAATCCAGCGTGCTTCAAACTTGAGAAGTGCTGTTTCTCTATCTCCCCCTCGTTTCAGGGGTGGGAGATGATCAATTAGCATAGTTCTCAGGGAGGAGATTGAGTGTCCAGCCTGCACAAAGTGCCTTGCTACAAGTTGGTCCGAATGTCCTTTGTCAATAGCCAGGCGGATAGCCGACTTATAGTTTGCAAGTCTTTCTCTGAATGAAGTTGTCATTTTACCAATATAGCAAAGGGAACACAGACAGTTCAACATATATATAACGTATTCTGATGTGCACGTTCATCTGTGTCAAATGTTGAACATCTTATTAGTATGGGTATGATGGAATTTGTTCCCTGTAACCATACAATTACACATTACACAATTGCCACATCGGAAGCATCCCAGTTTACCCTTGGGTAACAATGTCCCTTTTCGGTAACAGTGCATAGGATCCGTAAGGACCAGTAAGTCTCTCAAATTTATGGATCTCTTGTATACCATCCTTGGGCTGGGAGTTGTCTCAAACGGTAAAGTGTTGTCTGACTGCATAATGGACCAGTTATCTTTCACCACCTAACCCGCAGGAACTGAGAAGAGCTTACCCCATTCTTTTGAAAACTAGGATGATAGCTGTTATAATGCAAGATAGAATTTTTATCTGTTGTTTTATTGTATAGTGTGGTTTGTAGTGAACATCCTTCACTGCTGACTGATTTAAAGATTCCTAGGTCAAACAAAATGTATTGTGGCTAGATCTGCTTCAATCTTGAATCTAATGGTAGATTCTAAATTATTAAGACCCTCAAACCATAAGAAAGGGGCTTCTTTCATGCCTCTCCATATTAAAAAGACATTATCAATGTAGCGGCGTAAAAATAAAATGGACTCATGTCGTTGAAAAAAAATATTATTTTATTCATATTTAGCCATGTATAAATTGGCATATGCCGGAACCACATTTTACCTCATGGCAGTACCAAGAATTTGGAGGTAGTAACCTTCCTCTAAACAAAAATATTTTTTTTTCAAGACATAGTCCAAAAAGCTGGATTACAAATTCAATAGGTGGTCCGCTATACACATCGCTTTTGGTCAGTATACGTCTGACCATTTCAATTCCATTTTTGTGTGGGATAACCGTGTAGAGACTCACTACATCCATGGTTACATGTCAGTCTCCCTAATGTCTGTCAGGCATTTTAGGAGATCGATGAGCTTGAATGAGTCTTTCAAGTAGGATAGAGTGTTTTGAACTACAGGTTGGAGGTAAAAGTCTAGAAATTCAGCAATAGGCTGAAGTAAAGATCCTCAGGCAGATACAATAGGATGCCCTGGAGGCTTAATAGGAGATTTGTGTATCTTTGGTAATAGATATTTGATTGGACAAATCGGTTTCTCCACACATAAATAAGAATACACATCCTCATCTATAAAATTTACCTGAAGAGCTAGACTTAACACCTGATCAACCTGTTTCTTAAAGGTACAAATTGAGTTAAAAGTGAGTCTACGATACGTAATCCCATCATTAAGTTGTTTCCAAGCTTCATCTCCGTACTCTGCATAGTCCAACACTACTATGGCACCGCCCTTATCTGCAGGGCGGATGACAATAGAAGGGTCCTTTGATAAGGCTTGGATTGCATTTAGTTCAACTGTATTCAAATTGTTCCAAGTATTGCCAATCGTTTTATGAGTGTTGGACTGTGCAGAAGAACAGAGACGATGGAATATTTTGATGGACGTATGGGTATTAGCAGATTCAAAGTTTCTTGCAGCTTTAAATGGTTTATGTGCATAAGGTGCATGATTTTTAAAAAAAATCAAGCAATTTCAGCTGCCTCTGAAACCTACTAAGAGCCACAAACACATCAAAAAGATCAACTTTGAGTGTAGGCACAAATTTTAAGCCCTTATTAATTACAGATAGTTCTTCAGTAGTCAGGATTCTAGTACTTAAATTAGATACTATTGTTTTACATTCTTGGGAGGATTTTTTCTTTTTGTCCCCCCTCTTGCAGGGTCTCCTTCTGTGCCTAACGGTAAAGGGGGTTTCTGTGTAGATTTAGTGCTTACACCAGCTGCAATTTGAGGTGTGGGGGCAGTGATATTATCATTATCAGAGGAGTCACCACTGCTATTAACCATTGTAAGATTGATACGTCTAGTTTTATTTAGATTGTGCCTACGATTAAAAGGCGTACTTTTATCATTGTCATATAGCCATCTATATAAATGTTTGTCCCTGTAATAATTTTCTACTGTTGTAAACGTTTTGTTCTTAAAGGCTAAAAGGTCCTGTTTATACTTAGCTACCTGTGTGGTAAGTTTTGTAAGCCAGTCAGTGTTAGTGTATTCTACCAAAATGTGTAGTAAGTTTGTTTTTACTGTTGCAATTTCAATCTTAACAGCTTGTTTTAATCTTGTCACCTCCTCTATTACCAGAAACATTAAATCATGTGAGCACTTATTTAGGATACCACAGCAGCGTCTGCAGAATTCCAAATTAGTGCGTCCTAGAGTGGGTATATTTCTAACCCTAAATCCCCTGGGTATATATTTCTGTTTATGATACTTAGAGAGGTAAACAGCATGTAAATGGAAATCAATTTCTTTTTTTTCGAGATGTTGAAGTTTATGAAAAACATTAGTGGGGGTCTCACCTCTTGTCTCCTGCATTTTCTGCAGGTCCGCCTCACACCGGATGCGTGCTGCATCCTCCTCAGTAAACGCAAAGTCCTCAATATAATCAAAAAAATCCTCCTTATAGGAGTCCTGTGAATTAGTGGGTGTTTCCATTTCCTGGGTAGTAGAAATCACAAATATGGGTAAATGTCCTTTTCAATGCTATCCACTCAGCATATACATTTTCCACAAGTATATATTCATCTGTGAAACGGGGTGCACATTTCCAAAAGTAATACAAACAAGTCCAGTATAAATGGCACACTCCAACATATACAACTCCCTGGAACACTGCTAAACACTAATACAGAGATCCAGACAATATCCCAGAACTGGCCTGAAACCGCAGAATATACAGCAGGCCTACACAGGTAAGTGGCAAAAAATCAGCCTTTTTTTAGACAAAAAAACAAATTGGTCTGTTGCAAAACGTTTCAGCTCACGCAGGAGCTTTCCTCAGTGGAGGCCCAAGTAGACATAAAGTGCATAGCAATAAAACATCCTTATATACCCTAATAAAACACAAATTGAACCCACCTGTGTTAATCAATCTCTATAGCAAACACATTGAGATCATCTCCCACCCCTGAAACGAGGATGTTTTATTGCAATGCACTTTATGTCTACTTGGGCCTCTACTGAGGAAAGCTCCTGTGTGAGCTGAAACGTTTGGCAACAGGCCGATTCCTATTTTTGTTCAATAAAATTTTTTGCCACTTACCTATATAGGCCTGCTGTATATTCTGGGGATTCCGGCCAGCTCTGGGATATAGTCTGGATCTCTCTCTCTTTCTCTCTCTAGTCTGGATCTCTCTCTCTTTCTCTCTCTCTCTCTCTTTCTCTCTCTCTCTCTCTCTCTCTCTCTCTTTCTCTCTCTCTCTCTCTCTCTCTCTCTCTATATATATATATATATATATATATATATATATGTATATATATATATATATATGTGTGTGTGTGTGTGTGTTTGTATATGTGTATATGCATGTGTATTTATGTGTTTATAGGTGTGTATAAATGTATATACATACATTTTATTTTACATTTATATAATTTTTTTTTTAAATAAAAAGAACATTTTCTATGTGAAGAACATTTAAATATAAAATATGCATAACTACCTACGGGTTTAAGACAGTTTAATGCATGTCAGGTTAGGGTGCCAGCGATAAGTGTACCCAATCGGGTTTGAGAGTGCATTCCATTTCCGTGTTTTTTTTTATATATATACATACATAGATTTTAAATGTAATACTGCACATGATGAATGCAATGGCAACAGGACTTATCTTCAGTTTTGGACTTATAGAAAAATCACTAGAAGTCATGGTGAACAGATCAATGGACAAATAGTCAGAATAACATAGATATGTAGATAAATAGATAGATAGATAGATGATAGATAGAAAGATGATAGATTAATTATTTATATCAGAATAAACAGATTCAACTATTTTAAAATCCCACAAGTTGTGAATTATCATTATAAAAAAAATAATTTAACAAAAAAAGATTTACAGCCAGATTAAAAGTGTAGTGCTAACAGTTACGCGCGAGCAATAAGGGGTTTATCACAGTCGTTTGCGTACATCTGGTTTTTCCCCTCATATTACACATTGAAATTAATTAAGCACAATTGAAATTAACACGCATTGGCTTAGGTCGTCTTTAGAGCTCTGGTTAATTGTTTCGCAAAACAAAAAAGTTGCACAAAACACATCAAAAATACATTAAAAAATATGTCTCTGGACTTATCTGCTCAAGTTGATAGTGACATTTGGACACTGCCATTATCTTCTTTCACCTTGAATAGAGACGGACATAATCAATGTCAGAGAGCTTAGATTTGGACACTACTTTGTTTGCCTATAAATAATAGATGACATGTTATATGCTATACAACTCTCTTATTTTGAGTGCTATGTAAATTGTTTATTCTAAATAAAGCTCTTTAAAAAAAAAAAAAAATACATTACAAAAGTACAGTTAAACTCATAATAACATCATCTAAAAAAAGTATTAAAAAAGATATATATATATATTGCACAAAGAAGGCAGGCAAGGGATTTTAACATAGGGACATATATGCATATATACAGGGAGTGCAGAATTATTAGGCAAATGAGTATTTTGACCACATCATCCTCTTTATGCATGTTGTCTTACTCCAAGCTGTATAGGCTTGAAAGCCTACTACCAATTAAGCATATTAGGTGATGTGCATCTCTGTAATGAGAAGGGGTGTGGTCTAATGACATCAACACCCTATATCAGGTGTGCATAATTATTAGGCAACGTCCTTTCCTTTGGCAAAATGGGTCAAAAGAAGGACTTGACAGGCTCAGAAAAGTCAAAAATAGTGAGATATCTTGCAGAGGGATGCAGCACTCTTAAAATTGCAAAGCTTCTGAAGCGTGATCATTGAACAATCAAGCTTTTCATTCAAAATAGTCAACAGGGTCGCAAGAAGCATGTGGAAAAACCAAGGCGCAAAATAACTGCCCATGAACTGAAAAAAGTCAAGCGTGCAGCTGCCAAAATGCCACTTGCCACCAGTTTGGCCATATTTCAGAGCTGCAACATCACTGGAGTGCCCAAAAGCACAAGGTGTGCAATAATCAGAGACATGGCCAAGGTAAGAAAGGCTGAAAGACGACCACCACTGAACAAGACACACAAGCTGAAACGTCAAGACTGGGCCAAGAAATATCTCAAGACTGATTTTTCTAAGGTTTTATGGACTGATGAAATGAGAGTGAGTCTTGATGGGCCAGATGGATGGGCCCATGGCTGGATTGGTAAAGGGCAGAGAGCTCCAGTCCGACTCAGATGCCAGCAAGGTGGAGGTGGAGTACTGGTTTGGGCTGGTATCATCAAAGATGAGCTTGTGAGGCCTTTTCGGGTTGAGGATGGAGTCAAGCTCAACTCCCAGTCCTACTGCCAGTTTCTGGAAGACACCTTCTTCAAGCAGTGGTACAGGAAGAAGTCTGCATCCTTCAAGAAAAACATGATTTTCATGCAGGACAATGCTCCATCACACGCGTCCAAGTACTTCACAGCGTGGCTGGCAAGAAAGGGTATAAAAGAAGAAAATCTAATGACATGGCCTCCTTGTTCACCTGATCTGAACCCCATTGAGAACCTGTGGTCCATCATCAAATGTGAGATTTACAAGGAGGGAAAACAGTACACCTCTCTGAACAGTGTCTGGGAGGCTGTGGTTGCTGCTGCACGCAATGTTGATGGTGAACAGATCAAAACACTGACAGAATCCATGGATGGCAGGCTTTTGAGTGTCCTTGCAAAGAAAGGTGGCTATATTGGTCACTGATTTGTTTTTGTTTTGTTTTTGAATGTCAGAAATGTATATTTGTGAATGTTGAGATGTTATATTGGTTTCACTGGTAAAAATAAATAATTGAAATGGGTATATATTTGTTGCCTAATAATTATGCACAGTAATAGTCACCTGCACACACAGATATCCCCCTAAAATAGCTATCACTAAAAACAAACTAAAAACTACTTCCAAAACTATTCAGCTTTGATATTAATGAGTTTTTTGGGTTCATTGAGAACATGGTTGTTGTTCAATAATAAAATTAATCCTCAAAAATACAACTTGCCTAATAATTCTGCATTCCCTGTATATATTTATATATACACATATGTTTAAATGTATGTACATATGTATTTATTTATATAAGTATTCACAGACATACATATAAAGACATATACAGTATATATATATATATATATATATATATATATATATATATATATATATATATATATATATATGTACATTGGAGCCCTTTGCAGTTAAGTCGATGAAAACATGTAAAAGCATATTTATGAAAAATGTATAATTATTAAAGTGTTATATAATATTTCACATTCCAATATTCTGCACATAGGGGAATATGTTCTATGTATTTATAAATAGATATTCCTCTCTCTCTCTCTCTCTCTCTCTCTCTCTCTCTCTCTCTCGCTCTCTCTCTCTATATATATATATACATATATATATATATATATATATATATATCTGTAAATATATGTATATATATCTGTAAATATATAAACATATATATATATATATATATATATATATATAAATATATATATATATATGTATATATCGGTATAAATATTTATTGTACCAAAATACCATCATGTATATATGTAGAAATATGTATATATGAATAAATAGAACATATTCTGCTATGTGAAGAACATTGGAATCTGAAATATTCATATTTTCATGTCAGGTAAGCGCACTTGAGAATATGTGATCGAGTTCAGGGTATTAGGTTTTTTTCTCTTTTTTTCTCCATTGACTTCTATGGGGGAATAGGTTATTGTGCCCAATATTGAAAGTTTGGCATTTTACGTGCGTCAGGCTAGCAGGCAAGCGAAAAAATAATTTACTTTAAACTTGTAAAACGAGTGCAACCTGACGCATGCAAAAAGCTTACTTCTAGTGCAGTTAAAGCTTAAACAGGAGCGTTAAATAGTGCTCCACTTGTAATCTGGCCCGTAATGCTTTAGCAAATGTTTTGGCTGTCATAATCATAATATTACTATATATGAAGGGAAAGGCAGCTTCAGGTTCAATAAGGGCTTGCACTGTTTCCTATTGTATCTCTGTTCCAACAGTTTTCTATTGAGATTCTCATGTTAATATTCTAGATACAATAAAGCTTGTTTGGTCGTCTGTCTGTTGCTCCTATTAGGTTGCTGAGTCTGAATTGCCTTATGAGATACATTAAAAGAAAATATTAAGTTAAAAGAACTGTAGCTGTCAAAAAGGGTGCTTATTGTGCTTCCCACTGACAAGGAGACAATGATATGGCACAGAATTGTACTCTTATGATGCTACTTTTCTTTCACATTTTTATATTTTTCAAAGCAAGGAATACATTTAAAAGTTGTCTCTTTTTTCTTTTTTTTATATTTGTATTCAAAGTTAAACCCTGTTATTTGAATTCACTATTATATTTGCTTAAACCTTATTCAGGTGCTTTCCTCTTTTTTTGCTTTATTTTAGGTTTGCTCAGTAGAAGCAAAACAGCTTGAAAAATAAATAAAGACATGCTCACTAGTAATTTGGTAGCAGATGTTTGTAAATGGTTTAGTCTAGTAGGTGTTTGTATAGTGAAAAAACAGCATTGGTTATAAAGATATAAAGGTTTAAAATATAGGTTAAAGGGACATGAAACCCAAATTTTTCTTTCATGATTCCTATAGAGAATACAATGTTAAACAACTTTCTATTTTATTTCTTTTATCTAATTTGTTTCATTCTCTTGGTATCATTTGTTGAAGGACCAGCAATGCACTACTGGTTTGTAACTGAACACATGGGTGAGCCAATTGACAATTGTTATATTTCTACAGCCACCAATCAGCAGCTAGAACCTAGGTTCTTTGCTGCTCCTGAGCTTACCTAGATAAGCCTTTCAGCAAAGAATAACAAGAGAGAGAAGCAAATTAAATAATAGAAGTAAAATGGAAAGTTGTTTAAAATTGTATGCTCTGTCTAAATTCCGAAAGAACATTTTTGGGTTTCATGTCCCTTTAAGCAAGTTCAGTAAAATAAATTGGAAGCAGAAGACTGTGAATGTTGTTGTTCAAGAAAGTTGTGCTGTATGATGCTGCAACCTGGAGGGTCAGTAAGTATCTGCAGTAGAGGAAGGCAGACTACACAGTTACACACACACACACTACACAGTTACACACAGACACTGCACAAATACCACACATACTCCACACCACACATACTACATATTACACATACAAACATATTCCCATCACACAAACACTGCATATACACTATACATATGTACACAAAGGCAATACATACACTGCATAAACACTAAATACAATAATAACAAGGGTAAAACACCCAATAGGGGGCGCTAAAGCCTAAAATGTGTACAATACCATATATACATATATATATATATATATATATATATATATATATATATATATATATATATGTGTGTGTGTGTGTATAATCTCAGCACAGTGAAAATCTGGCAGAGCCAATATTAGATCAATGTAGATCTATATATATATCCACATATATATATATATATATATATGCACATAGGAGTGTACACACGACCGTATAGATCAATGTCTACATACAATTCCCTAATGTAAATCACCATATGCAGGGTATTAAATGGCACAACAGTATCAATACACAGTTAAATACCAGAGTCCAAAATAGAAGATGGAGTCAGACTCCAACAATGGTCAAATATATTCCAAGGTGTATCAGTTCTGTGCAATTCCAGGCCTCACTCAATCTTCACCCTCCAAAGGTCAGACAATCTAGAAAAAACAAGGAAAGAGGCGCCGTATGTGTGAATCTGCAACAACCAGTTCCAAAGATAGAGCAAGTGCAGGGTACTCACAATATGAGAAGGCACTCAGATGTGCCTGTGGATGCAGGCTGGTATTTGCAGCAAACCAGCTGGCTGTACAGGGCACTTTAGAGTCCAAGGTCTTAGCAGACTGTGAGTTGGGAATCCAGCAGTGTAGCGCACAGGGGCTAGGTGCAAACAAAAGCACACAACTGTGTGAATCTGTAAGGTTACAATGAATAAAATAACACCTGTGCAGGGTACTCACATTTGGTAGCGGCACTCAAATGTGCCAGTAGAGGCAGGCTGGTTTTCACAGCAAACCAGCTGGCTGTAAAGGATATATAACAGGATACTCCACAACAGACAGGATCAACAGGTTGCTCAGAATATAGAATAATCAGCGGCAATGAGGATATATAAATTTAAAAGATATTTTAATAGTAATGATAAAAACAATCATAAAATATATATATTACTCATGCATCATAAGTAAAAAACATGCAACGCGTTTCTCGGTATACACCGTTTCATCAGGCATGTAATATGTTCTGAATACGCATCTTAAATAAGCCTGAGCTACCTGTACACTGACCCACCCAAAAAACAATAAGAACCAATCACAATGGCCCTTTGTTTAATTGTTCTTTAGTTGGAGCACCTGAACACTTCTCATAGATTCCCCTTCTGTATACCACAATTAGCAATTAAATTAATTAATAATAATAATAACATGCCCCAGTGGGAAAGATTAATATGATAGATAAATTAAAAATATACCCCAATGGGAAAGATTGTAAAAGCATCTAAAATCATATTATGGATACACAGTTAACTAACTGCACATATCTAGATAAATGTACCAATATTCCGTCTACAATCAACATCCAGTGCTTAACACACTTTCCTATCTTGAATAAAAGAACCCTACTGATCTATCTGCTATATTTGCTATACGAACACTTATACAGCTGGAGTTTTCATACACTCCCATATATATTTTTGTAACCGGATTACTCTATTATATACCAAGTGTAGAAACAGGATCCTTTCACATATAGTACACTGAACTTTACCTTTAAAATGTTTTATAGACACTTTGTCAGAACGGTCGAGTAAAGTGTGGAATATTCACTAACCATATGGCGCCTGACGTATGAACCGATGATAGGCTCACTTGCCTCCAACATCCGGCCAATCAATAGCCTCAAAAATCTTACGCCCCTATTCTCACACATACTTGGCGTTTTAAGATTCCCAGCTATAGGCTGAAAGAGTCCGATACAGCTCCCCACATCAGCGGCGCACAGCACATCAACATCAAACTCGAAGTCTGTCGCCGCCATCATAAGCATCAATCCACTGTGTCCCATAGAACACCACCATCACAACATCCTCATCACGGACCACTCCCCCTCCTCTCTTCGTAACAAACCAAACTTTGACAGCTAATGTCTAAACCTTTGTGAGTGGTCCGATATAGCGTCCCTATTCCTACCAGAAAAATGACCTCAGCAGTTGTCCCTGTCTTTCTCCACCAATTGAAATCGTGATGCTGACCCATTATATACACTATGTTCCCATCCGAATCGAATGCAGTTGGTACACTTAGATAGTATACAGCCTCAACACATATGTTTATCTACCCAATCCCTAACATACACAGTGCAGTTATTCATGTCTGAATGCCCCATTACACTAAACTAAACTGATAGGCTCATATTCTTTACAAATGCCGGGAGAATAACTACCATTTATAATCGTGACTGTACTGCGCCAATGTTAAAAACATAATTACCCCATTTCCACAAAAAAAAAACGATTTATCATGATAATACCAGATATCTATAGTGTCTTGTATAAAAATATATAATATATATAACGAAATAAAATAATGATAATTATATAAGCTGAATGAAATAAGATGCCAGAGAAATATTCACCATATGTACACCTATTGGGGAAAAAAAAATATCATATATACTAAAATTATATGGACAAGAGTGTGATTGCCATAGTTACTCTATTTACCAAACTACCATACCCAAAAATATATAAATGATAACTTATACAGAAAAATTACTACTGTGAATAAATTTACTAAACCAGTGATAACCCTAATAAAATGCCCAAAAATGAGCCAATAGTGATGGGCTCTAAATAATAAGTGCCAACCCTATTCCTGGTTGGAATGCAATGATATGCATAAATATACACTAAGATGGTCATACAACCAATGTTAATCCTAGACAACTAAATAAATATGATCAGATCAATATGTGATAACTATGCTATAGTGATATATTCAATAATAATATACACTCCTAATAATAATATACAATCCTAATAATATCCTAATAGTGAAATAAACTATGTGCATCCATAATACTCATAATAAATTATAATAAATTGACCAAGTACCATGTGACCCATATAATAGTCATAAATAATAATTGTACTAAACTCACCATATAATAAGTTAAAGCAAATATATTTACATATATAGAGAAGTGGACAGATGGCAACAGTCAATAAAACTCCAGTTCACAGAAATATGTGTTGGATCAACCATGTCACCCCCAAAAATGGTCATAACATCATAATTCCCAATAACAAATTCCCAATGGTCAATCCTAACCTGATAAAAGCTAAGACATCCTCCACAGATGTTCATGTTATACATAAATGGCCCTCTCACAACCAAAATATGGCTATCACAGAAAACTAGCAGTATCTATCACTTCATGCAGACCTAATGGAAATAAAGTTTTGAATTTGTATATCCAATAGGTCTCTCTTTGTCTAAGTCGTGAGAACCTATTGTATGAATGGCTAGATGGAATACTTTCTAATAGGGTGATTTTGATATTACATTTCCCTGCAATATGTTCCTGGCAAACATGCCTGGGTACACTGTGTTTTAAAGATTTATTCTTTATGTTTCTAAGGTGTTCACTCCACCTGATTCTTATTTTTCTACAGGTTCTCCCAATATATTGAAGCCCACATTCGCAAGTAAGCACATATATTACATATGAAGAGTCGCAGGAAAATCTAGAGGTTATTGGATATTGTTCTCCCGTGGTGTTTGATTTCACACTAGATGCTTTATGAGTAATACAGGGAGTGCAGAATTATTAGGCAAATGAGTATTTTGACCACATCATCCTCTTTATGCATGTTGTCTTACTCCAAGCTGTATAGGCTCGAAAGCCTACTACCAATTAAGCATATTAGGTGATGTGCATCTCTGTAATGAGAAGGGGTGTGGTCTAATGACATCAACACCCTATATCAGGTGTGCATAATTATTAGGCAACGTCCTTTCCTTTGGCAAAATGGGTCAAAAGAAGGACTTGACAGGCTCAGAAAACTCAAAAATAGTGAGATATCTTGCAGAGGGATGCAGCACTCTTAAAATTGCAAAGCTTCTGAAGCGTGATCATCGAACAATCAAGCGTTTCATTCAAAATAGTCAACAGGGTCGCAAGAAGCGTGTGGAAAAACCAAGGCGCAAAATAACTGCCTATGAATTGAGAAAAGTCAAGCGTGCAGCTGCCAAGATGCCACTTGCCACCAGTTTGGCCATATTTCAGAGCTGCAACATCACTGGAGTGCCCAAAAGCACAAGGTGTGCAATACTCAGAGACATGGCCAAGGTAAGAAAGGCTGAAAGACGACCACCACTGAACAAGACACACAAGCTGAAACATCAAGACTGGGCCAAGAAATATCTCAAGACTGATTTTTCTAAGGTTTTATGGACTGATGAAATGAGAGTGAGTCTTGATGGGCCAGATGGATGGGCCCGTGGCTGGATTGGTAAAGGGCAGAGAGCTCCAGTCCGACTCAGACGCCAGCAAGGTGGAGGTGGAGTACTGGTTTGGGCTGGTATCATCAAAGATGAGCTTGTGGGGCCTTTTCGGGTTGAGGATGGAGTCAAGCTCAACTCCCAGTACTACTGCCAGTTTCTGGAAGACACCTTCAAGCAGTGGTACAGGAAGAAGTCTGCATCCTTCAAGAAAAACATGATTTTCATGCAGGACAATGCTCCATCACACGCGTCCAAGTACTCCACAGCGTGGCTGGCAAGAAAGGGTATAAAAGAAGAAAATCTAATGACATGGCCTCCTTGTTCACCTGATCTGAACCCCATTGAGAACCTGTGGTCCATTATCAAATGTGAGATTTACAAGGAGGGAAAACAGTACACCTCTCTGAACAGTGTCTGGGAGGCTGTGGTTGCTGCTGCACGCAATGTTGATGGTGAACAGATCAAAACACTGACAGAATCCATGGATGGCAGGCTTTTGAGTGTCCTTGCAAAGAAAGGTGGCTATATTGGTCACTGATTTGTTTTTGTTTTGTTTTTGAATGTCAGAAATTTATATTTGTGAATGTTGAGATGTTATATTGGTTTCACTGGTAAAAATAAATAATTGAAATGGGTATATATTTGTTTTTTGTTAAGTTGCCTAATAATTATGCACAGTAATAGTCACCTGCACACACAGATATCCCCTAAAATAGCTAAAACTAAAAACAAACTAAAAACTACTTCCAAAAATATTCAGCTTTGATATTAATGAGTTTTTTGTGTTCATTGAGAACATGGTTGTTGTTCAATAATAAAATTAATCCTCAAAAATACAACTTGCCTAATAATTCTGCACTCCCTGTATAATCACACATATAACAGCGGGTCTTCCCACACCTAAAACTACCTTTCATTAGGTGTCGTGTAGCTTCAGATTCAGAGTTCTTATTAGCAATCCTCTGTCTTTCACCTTTAGACAGCATAACTACTTTACTGGGTGCTAGTCTTTGTTTTAAAGTAGAAGCCCTTCGATATACACATCTGAGTGCCTTCTCATATTGTGAGTACCCTGCACTTGCTCTATCTTTGGAACTGGTTGTTGCAGATTCACACATACGGCGCCTCTTTCCTTGTTTTTTCTATAAACACTAAATACACACTTATTACATACACACACATTGCACATCACACAAACACTACATATACACTCTCATACACTGCACACACCAGCCCTATTGAGAAAAAACTTCACTTACACACAAACACTACCCACACACATTCCACATAAAGCTACAGAAATACACCCCAAACACTGTGCTGCATACAGAATAAATACATAGAAACATACACAAACACTACAGTTAAGGGGGCCGAATTATTAATGTGCAGACGGACATGATCCGCTGTAGCGATCATGTCCACCGCACAACGATAAATGCCAACAGTATACGCTGTCGGCATTTATCATTGCACAAGCATTTCACAAGAAATACTTGTACAATACCGCCCCCTGCAGATTCACGGCCAATCAGCTGCTAGCAGGGGGTGTCAATCAACCCGATCGTATATGATAGGGTTGATTGCTGTCCGCTGCCTCACTATTTAATAACTACCTAGCTAAAATAAATATAAAAGTACCTGTAAAATAAAACCTAACCTAAGTTACAATAACACCTAACACTATACTATAATTAAATAATTTAACTAAATTAAATATAATTACCTAAATTAAATTAAATTAGCTAAAGTACAAAAAAAACCCCACTAAATTACAAAAAATAATAAACAAATTACAGATATTTAAACTAATTACACCTAATCTAATAGCCCTATTAAAATAAAAAAGCCCCCCCAAAATAAAAAAAAACCCTAGCCTAAACTAAACTATCAATAGCCCTTAAAAGGGCCTTTTGCGGGGCATTGCCCCAAACTAATAAGCTTGTTTACCTGTAAAAAAAATACAAACAACCCCACCAACAGTAAAACCCACCACCCACACAACCAACCCCCCAAATAAAATACTATCTAAAAAAACCTATGCTCCCCATTGCCCTGAAAAGGGCATTTGGATGGGCATTGCCCTTAAAAGGGCAGTTAGCTCTATTGCAGCCCAAAGTCCCTAACCTAAAAATAAAACCCACCCAATACACCCTTAAAAAAACCTAACACTAACCCCCTGAAGATCGACTTACTGGGAGACGTCTTCATCCAAGCCGTGCCAAAGTCCTCAACGAAGCCTGGAGAAGTCTTCATCCAAGCCAATAGGATTGAGCTTGCATTCTATTGGCTGATTGGAACAGCCAATAGAATGCAAGCTCAATCTTATTGGCTGATTGGATTAGCCAATAGGATTGAACTTCAATAGAAGCACAGTCTTAACCTCCTTCTTCTCTGTCTTTCAGATTCAGAGGACTTTAGGGAAGAGAGATCCATGGGTTCCTCCTCAGAGGCAACTGGAGGTGCAGGAGGGGTAGAAGACAGTCTAGTGGGTGGACGGGTAGGAGGACGAGAAGGCAGGACTCTGTGAATTCTCTCTCTCTCAGCTTGTCACTCCTGAAAGCAAGAATCCAGACTGATGCAAAGCTGTATAAAGTCATCCAGGGTAGATGGAACATCACGATAAGTGAGCTCATTCTTGATGCATTCATGTAGACCCCTCCAGAAGGCCGCCATAAGAGCATTGCAATCCCAACTTGTCTCAAGTGCCAACGTGCAAAACTCAATGGCATATTGTGCCACAGATCTATTACACTGGCAGAGATCCAGGCCGTTACTTTTTTTCCTTAACAAAGTGATCACAGTGTTTGTGAATGAAACCCAACTAACATTGGAACAGATTCTGAATGGCTCGCTAATTTTTTTTTTTTTTCATGCACAAACACTGCTCAAACTAAACTTTTCACTTGGGAGGGTTAGTGCGCTAATACAAGTTGAAAGTAAATTAATGTGTGTTAACTTTAGGACTTCATATATCTTGAACTTGTTAATTTAGATTAGATTAAAATGAGCAAGTCTGGAAAAAACGATCCACCACAACCCAGATACCCATATGATGGTAAGAAGGTGGGAGATCCACAACAAAGTCCAAGGTTATGTGTGTCCAAGGTCATTTGGGAATGGACAATGGTTGCAATAAACCATGAGGCAAGGATCGGGGAGTCTTATTAGCAGCACAAATCAGACAGGCCTTAAAATACTCCTGAGAGTCAGACTTCATGGTAGGCCACCAAACATGTTGGGAAAGGAGTTTTAAAGTTCTTGTAAAGCCAGGATGTCCCAATAGTTTGCTATCATGAGCCCAGGATAGCACAGGAGTTCAGAGAATGGGAGGTACAAAAAAGGATCTCAGGTGCCACAGGGGCTTCCCTAGGTTTTCTTGACTGAGCACGTTGAAGTCTTTTAAGAAGAGAGGTGTTAAGCTGAGCAACCACACAAGAGAAAGGGATAATGTGTTCGGTAGGAACTTCTGAGGAATCACTAGATTGTGGAAACTGACGGGAAAGTGCATCAGCCTTCTTGTTTTTCATACCAGGAAGATACTGAAGTTAAAATGAGAAAAGAATAAGGCCCACCTGGCCTGTCAAGGATTAAGTCGATGAGCAGTCTCTAAGTACGTCAGGTTCTTGTGATTTGTGAGAATCTGGATAGGATTGTCAGTAGCCTTTAGCCATTGACGCCATTCAGTAAGGACCATCTTGATGGGTAGGAGTTCACTATTTTCCACATCGTAATTCCCCTCTGCAGGAGAAAATTGTTTAGAGAAAAAGGCTACTGGATGCATTTTGGAGGTTGAGGGGTCTCTTTGGGTTAAGACTGCACCAGTTCCTATTTCAGAGGCATCAACCTCTAAGGTGAATTGCAGATCAGGGTCAGGATGTTGTAATACAGGAGCAGAACAAAAGGCATTTTTCAGATGAGAAAAAGCTTCCACAGCTACTGGAGGCAAATTTCTGCAGTCTCTGTTTTGATTAGTCAGATCAGTGAGTGGAGCAATGATTCTGGAGAAGTTCTTTATAAACTTGCGATAGTAGTTAGAAAACCCAAAGAATCTCTGTAGTTCTTTCAATGTGGTGGATTGAGGCCATTCCAGAACTGTGGTTAGCTTTGTTGGATCCATGGCAATACCCTCTTTAGAGATGACATAGCCAAGGAACAGAATCTGGACTTGATCAAATTCACATATCTCCATCTTGGCTACCAGAGAATTGTTTCTGAGACGGAGTACCTGATTTACATGCTTATGATGCTCTTCCAGGGTGGTGGAGAATATGAGAATGTTATTCAAACAGATGATGACAGTGCGATTAAGGAGGTCACGGAAGACATCATTAACGAAAACTTGAAAGACAGCAGGGGAGTTGCACAGCCCAAAAGGCATTACTAAATACTCATAATGCCCCGATTCCACTCATGTCCCAGGAAGATACGAATGAGATTGTATGCCCAACAAATATCTAGTTTTGTTAAGTAACAAGCATTTTGGAGTGAATCATATAATTCCATGATCAGGGGAATAGGATAGCAGTTCTTAATAGTAATGTTGTTTAGGGCTCTGTAGTCAATGCAGGGTATCAAACCTCCATCCTTTTTACTGACAAAAAATACACCAGCCCCAGCAGAGAGGAGGAATGGTGAATACAGCCTTTAGATAAGTTTTCTTGGATATGCTCCTCCATGACTTTGGTCTCAGCATTGAATAGCAGATAAGTCCTATCTTTAGGAAGTGGGGCTCCAGGAAACAGGTCGATTTTTCAGCCGTAAGAGTGGTGAGGTGGCAGTACATCAGCTGCTTTTTTTTCAAACACGTCCATAAATTCTGCATATACTGAGGGAAGAGTAGAAGGAGTCAGAAGGCTGACAATAGGGATGTGATGTAAAAGAACAACCTTAGCCAGGCAGGAGTGAAAACAGGATTTACCCCAGGAGGCCAACTGCCCCAGTCCAGTAGAATTGAGGATTGTGTTGTGTAGCCAAGGAAGACCAAGGACAATTTGCTTAGAAGGAGAATGAATGACATTGAATTTCAACTGTTCAGAATGCAATACGCCCACAGTCATGATAAAGGGTGCTGATTCAAAATGGATTAAGCCTGATCCAAGGGGTGAGACATCCAGAGTGGATATTTTGAGACATTGCTTTTTCTGGAGAAGAGGTAAATCTGCGTGAAACATGAAGCAGTGATCTAGGAAATTACCGGCTGCCCCAGAATCCAGTTCTGGAGAAAGGTAAGAGTAATAGGTACCAGGATCCGAGAAGAGTGAGGAGAATTAGTAGTAGCCATGCTTAGAGGTATCCCACTTTTATCCTCTAAGCATTGGCTTTTCCCGGCAGTATATCACAATTCTTAAGTTGGTGTGAATTAGAAGCACAATAGAAGCACAGTCTTAACCTCCTTCTCTCTGTCTTTCAGATTCAGAGGACTTTAGGGAAGAGAGATCCATGGGTTCCTCCTCAGAGGCAACTGGAGGTGCAGGAGGGGTAGAAGACAGTCTAGTGTGTGGACGTGTAGGAGGACGAGATGGCAGGACCCTGTGAAATCTCTCTCTCTCAGCTTGTCACTCCTGAAAGCGAGAATCCAGACTGATGCAAAGCTGTATAAAGTCATCCAGGGTAGATGGAACATCACGATAAGTGAGCTCATTCTTGATGCGTTCATGTAGACCCCTCCAGAAGGCCGCCATGAGAGCACTGCAATCCCAACTTGTCTCATGTGCCAAGGTGCGAAACTCAATGGCATATTGTGCCACAGATCTATTACACTGGCAGAGATCCAAGAGAGAGTATTCTGCAGCAGAAGTGTGACCAGCGGTCCCAAACACTGAAGATATTGAAGAAATGAAGTTATCAGCATCGTTCAGGAGTTGAGCACTTTATTCCAAAAGGGGAGAGACCCCGGCTAGTGCCTTATCCTTCAATAAGTAAATAATAAAGGTGACCTTTGACTGATGGGACTGAAAGATATCAGGGTTATTGCGGAAATGCAGTTTGCACTGGTTGAGAAATCCCCTACAGTGGGTAGTACCATCATACTTGTCAGGCAATGGTATCCGGGATATGCTGCCAGAAGAAAGGGAGGGGTTTACAGTACTAGCAACAGGGACAAGCTGTGTGGCAACAGGAGCAGTGTTTTTCTCTGCAACATGTGAGGAGAGCATAGCGGTAATAGTCTCTAATTTAGAATCCAGGCTTTGCAGGTGTGTGGCATGGGTTAACAGCATTTGTCCCTGAAGAGAGATTGCTCTTGCTACTTTATTTGGGTCCATGGCCCAAGTATAATGTAATGCTCGTGGGATATTTCCCAATCAGACCAAACTTGGCCAGTAGTCTTCTTATCCCGGCATCAAGTGGAAGGATTAGGAAATATCACAGAGCAAGAGAACAGATGAGCAGATGAGGTAAACAGTACTCACAGTAGAGAGGGCAATCCTTCACGGCACTAGAGGGGATAACTGGAGAATAGTCAGGCAAGCAGAGTTTGGCAACAATGAGGCAATCCACAGTAACAGCAGTCCAGGGGTTAATAAGAAGAGTGGTCAGAGACAGGCAGAGTTCAGCAACAATAAGGCAATCCAGCAGTTCAAGGTTAAACAACTCAGTGGTCAGAGACAGGCAGAGTTTAACAACAATAAGACAATCCAGCAGTTTAGGGGTTAAACAGCAGAGAGTAGTCAGTGGAAGGCAGAGGTCAATACCAGGCAGACAGTCCAATCCTTATATATACAGTATATGTTATACATATGTAAGTTTGTGTGCACATACACACACACACACACACACACATATACATATATATATATATATAGATAGATAGCTAGATAGATAGATAGATAGATAGATAGATAGATAGATACACACATGCAAATGTATATATATTTACCTTTCAGTCCTTCCCAGTTAAACACTATAATGACATATAATATATCCCTTTTAAAAGGACATTATACACTAGATTTTTCTTTGTATAAATGTTTTGTAGATGAGCCCAACTGGAAGTGTTTTTGTAAATATGTATAGTTTTGCTTATTTTTAAATAACATTGAGCTAACTAAACCCCAAAGTTTTAGATGTTGATGTATACTGATGTCTACAGACGCCTAGTTGTGTAATGAGTTTTTTCATATGTGGGGGGGGGGGGGAGAGTGTCTGCTTTTCTTGCCTTCTCAGCCCCTTTCAGTGGATGTCCAAGCTTAACCGATCAACAGTGCTAAACTGGGAGCTTCTGAGTAAGTTTAAAAAAAAAATTTATACTGGATTTTTATATCAGTATCTGTGCATATTCTTCTTTATATTAGGGTCTATTACATGCAGTTATATGAACATTTGTGTATACTTTTCCTTTAAACAAAGTTTAATACTTTATTTTGATATATAAATAAATATATATATATATATATATATATATATATATATATATATATATATATATATATATATATATATATATAGGGCATGCTAAAAAGAAGGCAGCCACACTAAACATTCTCTGGTTATTAATTTTTATCTTTGACTTGTTATACTAGATTGTGCGCTATTGTGAGCGTGGGCCCACAATATTGATAGAGCATCCTGAACTATCAGTGGCGCTCCACTTATAACCTGGGCCCATATTTGTATACTTTGTCCCTTAAAGAAAGATACAAGCTATTTTATGTTACTTTTTTTTTTCTTTACTTTAATAAATATTCTCTAGTAAATCAGTATTTGTATCCCAGTTATTCCATTGTACTATGTGAGACAAATCATATTTATGCTGTCATTAATATCCAAGCCAAGGCAACAATCATAAAATATATTCTACTTTCAAGAATAACATTATACATTATTTAAGAATAAGTCTTATTACTTTGTGTTTCATTGCAATTTTATTGGTTTTATTGACTGTAATACTTAAGGGATTTATGTATATGTATTATAAAACAAAATTGTGTTTACATTCACTGTTTGATTTGATAGGTCTTGCAATGATAAAAGCTCTGAAATACATTTTCCAGTCCTCTAGTAATATTATAATGGGATAAAATAAATAATTACTATGCCTTAGATGTACAAAAACAAAATACATACTATCCATTAGCATTATTTTTCAGCGATTGTATTTCAGAGAATAGCTTTTATCAAAGTGACATAACAAGTGAACTCTTCCTATTATAGAAATTGGATGATATTGCCACATAATATAATATAGTTTTTAGTTTTCTTAAAGTTTCTTATTATTCTACATTATTAAAAACCAAAATATTTTAACAAATATTGCGTTAGGTATTGCACATCAAAAGTTATTGTACCATAAAGAAAAGCAAAAAATAACAAAGCATGCTTTATTAGGAAAAATATAAGATTATTATGTTTTTATTTAAGTGATTTAAGTAGTAAACAGTAGTAGTCAATGTTCTTCTGTTAGGGTAACATAAAGTTAATAATGGAAGTGGAAGGCCCTCTAGTGGGACTGTAGCAAAATTAAGGGATAGCTGATTTGAAGTCTGGAGGGTTCTAGAAGTGTGTGTATGATACAATGTTGCAAATGTGTGGGAGGGTGTACCTCTTGCCTTTATAGGGTCCTGTTTCAGTGGATTCGGCCTCTTCCTGCCTCCAGACTTCGAGGAGAACTTTCTTCTGTGCTGGATATCTTGAACTTTAGGCCCCAGTGATCATGAAGCGTGCCAGGCGTAATTCTTTGCCTCCCAGGAGGTACAGGGATGCGGCGGTGGAGCCTTCAAGAAGGAAGAGACCTGCAGGAGGAAATGAGACATCAGACCTGGAAGATGTGGTACCCCCTACCCCCCAAGCTAGGGTTCCCAATAGGCCCTCCATTGCAGCTAGACAGAGGGTTAGGAGGGAGCTCAGTTACACCCCTACTAGCAGGGCGGGGGCTAGGGCGGGCACCAGGGCTAGGGGAAGAGGAGCAGGGAGAGCTGTTCCCAGGGATAGTTCTGCCCAGGTTTCGGCTAGGGCTGGGCCTGATGCGGGGGAGGCCGGGGAGCATGGAGCAGACATGGGGGCCCTTATGCAACAGCTGCCGGCGCTTCCGCCGGGTGCTCTGGCCACTGTCTTGGCCCTCGCTCAGTCTCTGGCCTCAGGCCGGGGGCCGGGCGGCATGGAGCAGGGCCTGGATGGCGCCGGAGGGTCCGGTGGGAGTGCCGGTGGTTGCCAGGGTCGGGCGGGCTTTAGGCCTTCTGGTGGTGCGGGGCGTGGCCACGCCCCCGCACGTAACGTGCGTCGCGTCTCCTCCCCCTCTGATGGATCTTCTTCTGGGGAGGAGCGCGGTCGCACGCGAGTACTACGCCGCCCTGCAGGTCGACCGGAGGAGCCTACCGGAGCAGCCCCTAGTAAGTTGGGGAGACTCCGGGTGGCGACGACGGTCGCAGGGGGCAGGGGGGCGGGCACCGGGCAGGTTGTGAGTGCGGCTGTGAGCGGGGAGCATAGGCGGCAGGTGCAAGGTACGCAGGCGGGCGGATCAAGTGTTAGAGGCGCAGATGACGCCATCACTGCAGCTGAGGACTTCCAAGCTCAGGGTTACAGGCAACAGGTTAGACCTCCAATAGAAGCGGAGGTGGTGGTGCTGAGGGGTAACGGCATGAATGGTGCTGTTACCGCTATGAACAGGGATTCTATCACTACTGATCAACCCCAGAGACAGGAGCAATGCGTGAGAGTTTGCAGGGGACAAGGTATTGGCACAAATGATGCCTCTAACTTTCAGGAAGCGGTCTGTCCGCCTCAGCCTCCTTTTCAGCAAAGGGAGCAGATGCAAGCTTCTGGCAGGGGCCAGGGGACGGCCAATAGACTAGGCAATGCTGATGTGACTCATGGGTCAGGTGCGAGGGGTGATACAGGTGACTCTCTGCAGGGCCAGTTGAGGGGTGTGAATGTATGTGTGGATAGCGCGCAGATCGCTGCTGAAGTACAGCGCGAGGTGAGAGAATGCGTTAGTCAGGCATTAGGGGTTCAGGAGGACTTGATTAGAAGGGCTGTGGCTGCAGCACTTGGGGTGCAGGAGAGGGTTAGGGGTGGCGAAAAGGAGGGTGCGGCCCCTTCTGGGGCCCTATTCGTCGCTCAGAGTACTCCCCAGTCCGTTTTGTCTCCCCAGGTGTCATCTGTTGCAGAGCAAAGAATGGAGGCTGGTACAAGCAGCCAGTGCATGGCGAATGGAGGAGCTGCAGGACCGGCTAGCTCAACAGCAGGTGGATGCCTACAGCAATCGGAAGGGACTTCACAGCAGCTGTCACAGGCTGGTGAGTGCACCATCACTGACATCACACACACTAACATGGGGTCTTCATCTAGTATCAGGCTCTGATAGCGAGATGGGGCTGGGTTTAGTGGGTAAGGGCCAACAGCAGATGTTTAGGATGATTAAGAAATTAGTGGCAGCGCAGGTGCAGGCGAAGGCAGGCGCGCCGGGCGTGGTAGAGAACAATCCCTTAGCGCAGGTGGGGGACGCGCCGGCAGGGCAGTTGGTGTCAAGGAAAGTGGCGGTGCACGGGGATTCGTACCCGCGCCTAGTCCACTCACTTTATGGCCATTTGAAGGCTAAAGTGATTAAAAAAATCCAAGAGGGTAGATATGTAAATATCTACGAACTCACTCCGGAAGCCTGTAGAGCTAAGGAGAGGGCGGCCGAGGGCACTGGCCCCAAAAAAGTTAGACGCCAGGAAACATATGATGAATGGCAGGCAGGATATAGGGTGTTGGCATCCTGCTATGTTGATAGGTGGCCGACTCAGGGGCATAACCTTTTTAAATATCAGGACACGATTGGTGATATTTACAAAAGGTTCAAGGAAGGCGCTTGGAGGGATTACGATATAGCATTCCGCAAGAAAATGGTGGGAAACCCCATCTTACACTTCGGGATGCAGGATATGCACCTGTGGTCTAAGTTGGGGCGCGAGAGGTCTACTTCGCCGCCCGGAACGCAGCGGTCCTTTCTGCGCCCGAAGAGGCGTGGGAGGGAGTGCTGGAAATTCCAGGATAAGCTGTGTGACAGGGGAGCGAATTGCTCCTTTCGTCACATCTGCAAGTTCTGCAGCGGACCTCACCCGGGTTCAGATTGCACAAAGAGAAGGGAACTCGGGGCACCCACCCAGAATAGTAGAGGGGGGCCTGGTGGCAAGGGCCCCAACTCCACTTAAGTACGAGAAGATGGCGCCGTGGCTGGCGCTATACCCTGACGGCGAGGCAGTGGCAGTCCTGTCGTCGGGGTTGAGGGTGGGGTTTAGGATACCGGTTACTTCACAAGTGACCGGGTCCTCTGTCCACCGTAACCTAAAGTCAGCTTATGAGTTCCCGCACGTAGTGAGGGAAAAGTTGGCTAAGGAACTGAGGTTGGGGAGGGTGGTCGGCCCATTTCGGGAGCGGCCAATCGCGGATCTAGTAGTCTCTCCACTGGGAGTAGTTCCCAAGCGGGAGAGGGGGAAGTACAGGCTCATTCATCACCTGTCGTATCCCAAAGGGGCGTCAGTGAACGACACAATAGATCCGGACCTCAGCTCTGTACACTATCAGTCCTTCGACGAGGCACTGGAGGTGGTTCGCTCTCAGGGTCGCGGGGCCTTGATGGCCAAGCTGGACATTGAGTCCGCTTTCCGCTTGCTCCCGCTTCATCCTTCCTCATTTCGGCTGATGGGGATGAAGTTCGAGGGTGAATTCTTTGTTGACAGGTGTTTGCCCATGGGCTGCTCCTTGTCATGTGCCCTTTTTGAATGCTTCAGCTCCTTCCTGCACTGGGTGGTGCAGAGGGCGTCTGGGGGCGGGGCCGTGGCCCACTACCTGGATGATTTCCTGCTGGTAGGGGGTCCAGATACTGACGAATGTGCTGGGTTGATGCGGGTGATGCAGGATGTTACAGCCGAGTTCGGGGTTCCGCTCGCACACGAGAAAACGCAGGGACCATGTACCTGCTTGACATTCCTAGGCATAGAGATTGACACTGTTGCATCCCTATGCAGGCTCCCAAAAGATAAAGTCGACCACCTCCTTGGGGCGGTTCAATCAGCATGTCACGCAGAGCACATCTCCATTAAGGAGCTGCAATCTCTTCTGGGATTGCTTAACTTCGCAGGGAGGGCGATCCCCATGGGGAGGGTCTTCAACCGCAGGTTAGAAGCTCAATTGAAAGGGCCTCGGACGCATAGTCAGAGGCGCCGGGTGACGGAGGAGATGAGGGACGACCTAAGAGTTTGGGAAAGGTTCCTGGCTCATTTTAATGGGGTCTGCCTTTGGAGAGACGGACCCATTTCCAATCAAGCCCTGCATCTGTTCACGGACGCTGCAGGCGGGTTGGGCTATGGAGCCTATTTGGACGGGGACTGGAGTGCGGAGCCATGGCCAGAGGGCTGGATTACCGCGGGCCTCACGCGTAATCTTGCTTTGCTCGAACTCTTCCCTATTGTAGTAGCAGTAGAACTATGGGGAGAGAGGCTGTCCAATCGGTCAGTAATCTTCTGGTCAGATAATATGAGCATGGTATACGCCATAAACAGGTTGTCAGCAGCCTCGCCGGTGGTGGTGACCTATCTTCGGCACCTGGTCTTGTGGTGTTTGCAGCTTAATGTTCGCTTCACAGCGCGGCACGTCCCAGGGGTAAGCAATGTGATAGCAGATGCCCTTTCAAGATTTCAATGGGATCAGTTTAGAAGGGTGGCCCCGAGGGCAGCGGCTGAGGGTCTAACGTGCCCTCTTTTCCTTTGGCAGCTGGCGGAGGTTGGGAGACCATCCTCCCCCTGATCAGAGCATCGCTGGCTCCTAAGACGTGGGCGGCGTACTCGGCGCATTGGAGGGCGTGGGAGCGCTTCAGCGTGCAGAAGGGTTTCTTGTTGTGTCAGGCGTCTCAGGTACACGTTCTGGAATGGCTAGCATGCTTGAAGCTTGAGGGTGTGTCCAGATTGTCAGCTCTGAGCAGGTTAGCGGCATTGTCATTTTTCAGCAAAGCTTTAGGTTTCAGGGACCATACGGGTACTTTCCTAGTAAGGCAGATCTTGAAGGGATGGGGCCGGATGGCCCCACCCGCAAAGGATCGGAGGGAGCCAATCACGACAGAAAGATTGCGCTCACTGGTAGTAAATCTAGGGCAGTGTGCAGTTCAGCCTACGAGGCGGTCTTGTTTCGGGCTGCTTTTGCGCTGGTATTTGCGGGGGCGCTGAGGATAGGCGAAGTGGTTGCCTCCTCTACAAGAGGGGAGGTAGGCGGCATTAAAGTGGGGCACGTAAGGGCCTCGGAGGATTGCGTGCTACTGCACATTCCCAGATCCAAAACGGATCAGGATGGGAAAGGGGCTTGGTTGCCTTTAGCCAGGCACGAATGCACGGAATGCTGCCCGGTATCGAGCGTGGCGGATTATTGCCATGTACGGCCGGGCGGAGGGCTGCAGTTCCTCGTGCATGTGGATGGCAGTTCTCTTTCAGCCTTCCAGTTCCGCAAAGTGCTAGCCAAAGTGGCAGCGGCAGCGGGATTGGATCCGTCTAAGATCGCTCCGCATTCATTCCGTATCGGGGCAGCGACTAGTGCTGCGGCCGGTGGGTTGTCGCAGGCGGTCATTAAGAAATTGGGGCGTTGGAAGTCGGAGCGATACAGGGGCTACATTCGCCCTTTGAATGCTTAGTTGATGGGAGCGCGTAAGGTGCGGGACCTCTTGATACCTTCCTGGCCGGGCGGGGGGGGGTGAGAAGGGGTGTTTTGCTAGTGGTTGTTTGTCACCGTTTCATTGTCCACATCCATGTTGTTATAGGTACAGTAAAGACCCCAGTGCGTGTGTGGATTATTGGGCACTCCTTTATCCACTGGGCGGCTATCAGGGCGCATCATTCCCCGGGAGGGCAGCAGCTAGGATTGGCGGCATCCAGGGCTAACATTCGCTGGCTCGGGCGCAGGGCTCTTAATTGGAGTGAGCTCCCCGCTCTGTTACAGGATGCGCATAGGAGGTGGGGAAAGCCTCAAGTGATTGTTGTGCATCTGGGCGGAAATGACTTGGGATCCATTCCCGTGTTGGATTTAATTCGGGTTATGGTTTCGGACATTAAGTGGGTGTGCACATGGCTTCAGGATGTGCGGATAGGTTGGTCTAACGTGGTTGCATGGCTGCGTTGGCGTCACATTGTGACACAGAGGGCAGCGTACAATGTCCGCAAGAAAGTGAATAGAGAAGTGGGAAGAGCGGTCACGGCCGTGGGAGGTTTCGTCATCAGGCATGACACTATTACGGCCGACAAGAAGGCCCTTTACCGACCGGATGGGGTTCACCTGGGGGACGTCGGGTTGGACATTTTCCTGGCTGACTTTAAGAAAGCCATCTCATCGGTTGTTTAAAATGGACACTCAGTAGGACATTAGTTAGTTTTCAAAGTTCTGTGCTATGGTTGGCATCCGACCGTTGTTAACACAGCGTTATTTATATTTAAAAAAAAAAAAAAAAAAAAGTTGAATTTGGTTAAGTGTGTTATATTGTTATATTGTTGTTTAAGGGCTATGTTGGTTAAGTGTGGCGGCAAGAGGATCGTCTTTTTGTGGCGGTCGGGCAAGGCCCTGGGAGCGGGTGCAGTGTGAGCAGAGTGACGGCCCGAACACAGGGAGAGATGTCGCCCACTAAGTGCCGGCTTAGGGGTTCCTCTCCCCCTTTTAAAGAGCTGCAGGCCGAAGAGCTCTCCATAACGAAATCTCTCTCACTGTGCCAATGAGCGTGCGCAACCCCTGTGCCACGCTGCAGACATCGGAGGGGCCTTGTCCGTCAATAAGTAGGGGTTAGTTAGCTAGAAGAAGATGCCGCCACCAACTGGAATGAACTTGTTACAAGTTCAGTGATAGGTTGATTTGAGCTGCCTAATTATTGGCTAAGATTAGGCAGAATTCAATTTGTTTAATAAACGCGACCGTGACCGGTCTTTTCTCCAAGCAGTTGTGTTGTGTTTTTATTTGAGAACGTAGGACGTAATAGGAGGTTTATCCCTTATGGAAGTGGAAGGCCCTCTAGTGGGACTGTAGCAAAATTAAGGGATAGCTGACTTGAAGTCTGGAGGGTTCTAGAAGTGTGTGTATGATACAATGTTGCAAATGTGTGGGAGGGTGTACCTCTTGCCTTTATAGGGTCCTGTTCCAGTGGATTCGGCCTCTTCCTGCCTCCAGACTTCGAGGAGAACTTTCCCCGCCCACCCGTCCCTGGAAGAAGGTATGTGGTGGCAAGTTAGGTTGAGGGTACGTCTGTCCTTGGCGGGGGTAGGTTTAGTTGAACCAGCCCCATAAGCCCGAGGTTGTAAGATAGTCATCCACCTCTCTCATTCGTGTTGGACGACTCGTTTGGAGAGGATGCCTTACTGGGTTGGTGAAATTGTGCCCTAGCTGGCGGTCGGGCAAGGCCCTGGGAGCGGGTGCAGTGTGAGCAGAGTGACGGCCCGAACACAGGGAGAGGTGTCGCCCACTAAGTGCCGGCTTAGGGGTTCCTCTCCCCCTTTTAAAGAGCTGCAGGCCGAAGAGCTCTCCATAACGAAATCTCTCTCACTGTGCCAATGAGCGTGCGCAACCCCTGTGCCACGCTGCAGACATCGGAGGGGCCTTGTCCGTCAATAAGTAGGGGTTAGTTAGCTAGAAGAAGATGCCGCCACCAACTGGAATGAACTTGTTACAAGTTCAGTGATAGGTTGATTTGAGCTGCCTAATTATTGGCTAAGATTAGGCAGAATTCAATTTGTTTAATAAACGCGACCGTGACCGGTCTTTTCCCCAAGCAGTTGTGTTGTGTTTTTATTTGAGAACGTAGGACGTAATAGGAGGTTTATCCCTTAGTTATATGTTTAAAATTCACCCATGTGACTTTAGAAATAGTGGGTCACATCATATTAGATGTACTAATGACAATGCATGCTATGTTAAAGGGATATTAAACCAAAACAAAATATTTTGTGATTCAGACAGAGCAGACCATTTTAAAAAAGTTTCCAATTTACTTCTATTATCAAATTTGCTCTGCTCCTATGCTATTCTGTGTTGAAGAGATACCTAGGTAGGCATCTGGAGTACCACATGGCAGGAAATAGTGCTACCATCTTGTGTTCTTGCAAATGGATAACAGTCATGCAAAACTGCTGCCGTATAGGGCTCCAGAAATGGACTGGCTCATAAGCATACCATGGCCAAGAGAAAGAAGAAAAATTGAAAATAGAAGTAAATTAGAAAGTTGTTTAAAATTGCATGCTCTATCTAAGTCATGAAATCATTTTTTTGGGTGTAATATCCTTTTAATTAGCTCAATGCCATGCATCAATAACGCTTCACAAAATTGCTCAAAATTAAGGTATTTCTAGCACAATGTTCTTTACGCATCACATGTTTATAATAGGGAACCCAAAGCTGGTAATAATGCACATAAAGCATAAATTACTGTATGAAGTAATCAAGACATAAGAATCACTGTAAAAAACGTAGTATTAAGGATTTAGCATTGCTTTACTCGTCCCAGGGAGCCCACACCAAAATGAACCTGCAAAATTCCGGAGACCACTAAACTTTAACTCCCTAATTAATATACTCCCTACTACAAGTAAACCACTAACCACCACCTTGGCTGTTGGATCTCCTATAACTATTTAACCCACATTGAAATAATACAATTGGGATAATTGGCAGTCCTGTCTATGGCCTAACCCACATGTATATAAAGAAAAGGCCACTGAGGAGACAGACATTTGTGTTAAGGGGTTTTCTCTGATAGGTTTGTCTTTAGTTGGTTAATTGTGATGGGGAGGTTAGTGAGAAAAAGGATAATAGCAGTTAAGAGGTTAAATACAGTGGGGAATCTGGAGGTTAGAGTGTCGGGTGTTTGCAAATTTAATTTTGGTAGAATGTCAGTCAGTTCGGGAATAATATGCTCACTTTAATGACATGAAATGTATATTTTAAGTGGCTGCTTTAAGCACAACCAATAGAATACAGAACAGAATTTCTGCAATCATGCTGCTGATGCAGAGTAGGAGACTCTCACAGCATAAGGGAGAACTTCCTAAAGCAGAATAATATAATAATTTAACTGTTATAATGGTAAAGAAGTACCAGAGTTTTCTTAGCTGGTGCTAAATAGTGAAATAGTCTTTATATTTTAGATTTACCTATGAAATATATATAGTGATGTCGCGAACCTAAAAATTTGGGTTCGCGAACGTCAAACTCGAACTTCCGCAAAAGTTTGCGAACAGGCGAACCGGGCGAACCGCCATAGACTTCAATAGGCAGGCAAATTTTAAAACCCACAGGGACTCTTTCTGGCTAAATTAGTGATGGAAAAGTTTTTTCAAGGGGACTAACACTGTGGCATGCCGGAGGGGGATCCATGGCAAAACTCCCATGGAAAATTACATAGTTGATGCAGAGTCTGGTTTTAATCCATAAAGGGCATAAATCACCTAACATTCCTAAATTGTTTGGAATAACGTGCTTTAAAACATCAGGTATGATGTTGTATCGATCAGGTAGTGTAAGGGTTACGCCCGCTTCACAGTGCGCAGTGTAGGTGATATACCTGCCCTGACCATGCTTTGCAGACCAGGTATCAGTGGTCAGATGGACCCTTGCCCCAACACTGTGTGCCAGACATGCCATTATAGCAGACTTATATGGCTTTGGCGTTGCTTTTTGATAATTAGAAGGCTGCTAAATGGGTTAATTAGGGAGCATGTAGGCAGCTTGTAGAGTTAAAGGGCCACTGTAAGTAAATATTTTCTATGCCTGTTACTAACTAACTACCCCAAATACGCTTTTTATCAATAGCATTTCATTAACATATCTCTACCGTATATCAGAAATCTTGTCTGCAAATTTAATTGTTTTCCAAACCCACTCTGTGGGTATCCTTTGCTCTGTACCAATCCGTTTACAATACCTAGGTTTCAAAATGGCGCTTTAAACACAAAGTTATTGGTTTAAGTATTTTGAACACACAGTGCTGAAAATAGTGGGCAGGATAACGTGACATCATCGGCGAATAAAAGATATAACTTTTAGAACGTTATGAAACTTCGTTTTGGAGAAAATATAGGTCAGTAGGTTTTAATTAATGTTTATTAACTTTAATATGTTAGTTGTTTGGCTTAAAAATTATAACAGAAAGTAATCCTTTAATTTTAACTTAAGTGTAGTGTAGTAGACAACCCAAAGTATTGATGTAGGCCCATTTTAGTATATTTCATGCCACCATTTCACCGCCAAATGCGATCAAATAAAAAAAAAAATTGTTCACTTTTTAAAAAACTTTAGGTTTCTCACAGAAATTATTTACAAACAACTTATGCAATTATGGCATAAATGGTTGTAAATGCTTTTCTGGGATCCCTTTTGTTCAGAAATAGCAGACTTATATGGCTTTGGCGTAGCTTTTTGGTAATTAGAAGGCTGCTAAATGCCACTGCGCACCACACTTGTTTTATGCCCAGCAGTGAAGGGGTTAATTAGGGAGCATGTAGGCAGCTTGTAGAGTTCATTTTAGCTTAAGTGTAGTGTAGTAGACAACCCAAAGTATTGATCTAGGCCCATTTTGGTATATTTCTTGCCACCATTTCACCGCCAAATGTGATCAAATTTTAAAAAAAACTTAAATTTTTTCGCAATTTTAGGTTTCTCACTGAAACTATTTACAAACAGCTTGTGCAATTATGGCACAAATGGTTGTAAATGCTTCTCTGGGATCCCCTTTGTTCAGAAATAGCAGACATATATGACTTTGGCGTTGCTTTCTGGTAATTAGAAGGCCGCTAAATGCTGCTGCGCATCACACATGTATTATTGCTAGCAGTGAAGGGGTTAATTAGGTAGTTTGTAGGGAGCTTGCAGGGTTAATTTTAGCTTTAGTGTAGAGATCATCCTCCCACCTAACACATCAGACCCCCTGATCCCTTCCAAACAGCTCCCTTCCCTCCCCCACCACACAATTGTACCCGCCATCTTAAGTACTGGCAGAAAGTCTGCCAGTACTAAAATAAAAGGTTTTTATAAAAATTTTATTTTTTTAGCATATTTACATATGCTGTGGTGTAGCATCCCCCCTTAGCCCCTAACCTCCCTGATCCCCCCCAAAAAAACAGCTCTCTAACCCTCCCCATCTGCCTTATTGGCGGCCATCTTGGGTACTGGCAGCTGTCTGCTATTATTTCACAGTCAAAAAAGTGTTGTTTTTTTTTAAATGTACACTACTGTTACACCAGATATGAGTGGTGGCACTGGGCAAGTGGGCACAGTATACGCTGTGAGCCTGACACACACGCTGGCAGGCAGGCAACTGCAATTAGATAACACAGGAAAAAAAAAAAAAAAAGCAGACTGATGTTCTAGCCCTAAAAAGGGCTTTTTGCGGTGCTGTCCTTACAGCAGAGATCAGATGAGTCCTTCAGGACTGTAATGGACACTGAATACACTAGCCTAGCTATCGATTTCCTTATTAAATCAGCAGCAGCTACACTGTCCCTCCTCTCACTAAGAAAGCAGCTTCCAAATGAATCTAAAATGGATGCTGTCCAGGAGGTGGGAGGGTCTGGGAGGGAGGGTCTGCTGCTGATTGGCTGTAATGAGTCTTCTGACTGTGAGGTAGAGGGTCAAAGTTTACTCAATGATAAAGAATAGGGGGCGGATCGAACATCACATATGTTCGCCCGCCGCGGTGAACGCGAATATGCTATGCTCGCTGGGAACTATTCGCTGAGAATATTCGCGACATCACTAAATATAAATATATATATTTTTATAATAGCAACTAATTGCACTACTCTTATAGATGTGACCCGCTCATTCAGATTTCCTGATTTATTTGAATATTTATCAGGAAAAATTGTGCTCGGGGGGAAAAAAAACGATTTAATCTTCAATCCAACAGTGGATTTTTCTAACTGTATGCACACTCTGATTATAGTTTTCAATAGGGATATAATAGCCCAAAATAGGCCTCCCTAAATTTATATTATGGAGTTTTTCAATGAACAAAAGTGGGAGTATGATATGGCAGAAACCTTTTAAAAAACTAACATAGGTAAAACTAATGTAAATACAGAAGACAGTTCAACTGATAACATTTACAAATCGTTCAAAGATTATAAACATAAACTATTGAAAGAACAGAAATATAGATGGGAAATTTCTAGTCTTACCAAATATACTGAGGCCAAAATGATACCCAGGGGCCTCAGAATAAGGAAAAAACCTGGTACAAACTTAAATGACCCTCTAACCCCTGATTTTAAAAATAAATGGGAAGAATATGCTAATGAGTGTTCCTTAAATTGGATGAAGCTTATGTTAGGAGAAAATGAACTAAGAAAAAAGAAAGTTGAACAAGAGATAAAAGAGATTGAAATCACTTTTAAAAAATGGGAAAGTTTAGACGAATATCATAGATTAATGGATATAGCCAAAATGGAACTCAGAAAGATTCATGAGGAAATTAAATATAGGAAAAAAAGAAAATTTCAAAGAGATTGGGGAGATTACCAGGAAGGTAAAGTTTATGACTATGCCAATATTCAATCGAGTAGTTCTGAATCTGATGCTTCTGGTAATGAGAGTTTTAGAGGCAGAAGAGGAAATGCCAATAGAAGGGTTTTTTTATACAGAAGAAGATCAAGAAGACAAGGAGAGGGGGAAAAAAGTACAAGAGAGGATTCTATAGAAAAAACTCCAAGGTACCCACTGAGGAACCAATCACAGAAACAATAAAAGATAAGATAAATCTTTCAGACAGAAAACTTACTGAAAATGAATTTAAAATACAGGTAGCCCTCAGTTTACGCCAGGGTTAGGTTCCAGATGGAATGGTTGTAAATCGAAACTGTTGTAAATTGAAACCCAGTTTATAACGTAAGTCAATGGGAAGTGAGGGAGTTAGGTTCCAGGCCCCTCTCAAAATTGTCATAAGTAACACCTAATACATTATTTTTAAAGCTTTGAAATGAAGACTTTAAATGCTAAACAGCATTATAAACCTAATAAAATAATCACACAACACAGAATATATAATTAAACTAAGTTAAATGAATAAAAACATTTGCTAAACAGCATTATAAACCTAACAAAATAATCACACAACACAGACTTCACTTGCATTTTTCTGGAAACAGTTCTTTCTATGCATTTCAATTTGGACTGATTTATAGACTTGTTCCTTTGAAATCTGCTCAATAGCTCAGGTCTGGTTAAACTGATTAATTTCAGCTTGCTTGGCTTCGCTGCAACACACGCGAACAGCTCCACCTACTGGCTATTTAATAAATGCACTGCTTCTCAATGCTTTTCAATAGCAGTCACATGACTGGAAAAAAGGTTGTTATTCTGAAACGGTGTAAATTGAACCGTTGTAAAACGAGGGCCACCTGTACTCTCAAAAGGTTTGAATTATGTCCCTACAAACAGATGCAATAAATTTGAGATTATCAAGGATGTGCATCTGTTTGCTAGGAAGATTGTACTGAGAGAAGTCTATCATAATAGAAATTTGAAACAGCAACAACATTTAGATATTATTGATAGAGTAATTCTTCAACAACTTGAAGAATTAGCTGATGAAATCACCTCTAACACCTAGGAAGAAGTTAAACAGATAGGTCACACTACATTAAGAAATAATTCTTTATACATGACACCTCTATCACAGGTGGCATGTGTAAATAATTTTGTAAAGTTGGTAGAGTCTGATATTGATGAACTAAACATCAATATGGCATTTAAAGATAACCTAACAAAAGATCTGAGATTGTCCTTGAATCAATTAATGGAAGATAAAACTATTACAATAAAGCCTGCCGATAAAGGCAGCAATGTTGTGGTATTAAATACCAATGATTATGTTAAAGAGTGCTCAAGGCAGCTTATTGACAGGAAACAATACAATATTTTGAAAAAAGATCCAACAGAAGCATATAAAGAAATTCTAGTGCAATTAATTAAGGAGGGAGTACAGGATGGTTTGCTTAACAAAATGGAGTCTGAATTTCTAATGGTTACATTTCCACGAATAGCCACATTTTACAATATACCAAAAATTCATAAAAAAATAAAATTTCGCCCCCAGGCAGACCCATAGTGTCTGGCCAGGGATCCATAACAGAAAAAGTATCCCAATATGTATATTATGTCTTACGACCTTCATTATTGGGTCTGCCATCATATGTGAAAGTACCCAGGATGTTCTGAAAATTATAAATGGTATGTCTTTTGAGAGGGGCTGGCTCCTAGTGGCTATAGATGTTGAGTCTTTATACTCATCAATACCCCACAATGAGGGCATAGCTGCAAGTGAATATTTCTTGAAACAAAGGGGTCAGCTCTTCTCAAAACACACTGCTTTTGTGAGTAAATTACTCAGATTTGTGTTAGATCACAACTATGTAGGAAATGGGAGAAAGATGTTGTCTATGAGGGAAGCCAGGGAGCACAGATAAAGCTCTGGCTTCGCTTCATAGACGACATACTGCTATTTTGGTCAGGAACAGTTGAGTCCCTAAATGTATTTATGAGGGAATTAAATCAAAATTAATTTAATTTAAAATTAACATTTGAACACAGTGAAATCAGGATTACGTTCTTGGACTTAATAATTACAACCCAGGGGGAAAGAATTATTACAGAAACATACAGAAAAGAGACAGCAGTTAATAACCTACTGATGGCTGATAGCCATCATCCTAAATCCCTAATTACAAATATTCCTAAGGGACAGTACTTACGTCACAGAAGGAACTGCACAGAATTAGAAAGCTTTAAACAAGAAGCAAACAGCTCAAAAAAAGATTGAGATTAAGGGGTTACCCACAAAATTGCCTGAAGAAAGCTTACTCAGTAGCTGTTAAAAAGGATAGGGATGAATTACTGTATAAAGCTAAAGAGGATGATACAACCAATATGATAAGATTCATCTCTACGTATAATAATAAATGGCAGGATGTAAGGGCAATTTTACAAAAACATTGGCCAGTATTGACAATTGACAAAGATATCATTCAATTTGTGGGAGATAGACCTCTCATGTCAGCTCGAAGGGCTCCCAACCTTAAAGATATATTGGTGCATAGCCATTTCCCAAAAGATGTAAAGAGAACATGGTTACAAAAATATCACGAGAGAGAGGGTAACCTCAGGTGTAAGAGATGCTCGGTATGCATTAATATGCAAGAAGGCAGATTTTTTGTAGACAAATTTGGCAAGACTTTCAAAATAAAAGGGAAAATTAATTGTAGAAGTGAAGGTGATATTTATTTTGTCTTTTGTAATTGCCCAATGTATTACGTTGGTAAAACCTATAGGGAGTTGAAGGAACGTATAAAAGAGCATAAAAGGGACATATCAAATGAAATTAAAACTAGTAGTGTAGCCTGACATTTTAAAAAATTTCATGAAAGTAATGAACATAGATTAAGGTTCTTAGGTCTAGAAAAGGTAGACCTGTCCATCAGAGGGGATAATCTTGATAATTTACTCCTACGAAAGGAGTGTAGGTGGATATTTGACCTTAAGGCCTTAAAACCATATGGGTTAAATGAAGACATGAATTATGCTCCATTCCTTTAAGAATTGTAAATATATAAATTAAGGAATCTGTCAATAACAAATCCCAAACTATTTTTAACTCAGGTATGCAGCAAATAATAAGTCTGAGGAATTTGTGTGTATTAGTAAATTTATCATTTATAACTTTAAGAAATAGTGGATAAACTTTATGACAAAAAGGGTTAATTTCCTTAAGAGTATATACAACTGCAATATTGTATAGGAGTATATAGTGCATATATTTAAAACTTATTATGTATAGCTTTATGAATTCCAGGGAAAATCCTAAGTTATTAAATGTTAATATTTCTTATAAACATATAGGATTGCAAGATTGTATAGATTAGATCATATATTGGAAGGAGGAGGATAAAAATGTAAAAATTATTTTTTAGACTTATGTTACTCCTTTAACACATTTCAAATTGGATATATGAGTGAATATATACTAAGATATCTTCTTCATTTCCCCTGAATGGGTGGAGAAACTGCACGGTTTAAAAGTCAGGTAGCTGACGAATGAGGAATAAGCTGGATGAAGCCCTGTCTTTGACACATGCAATCAGTTCTTGAGAGGGTAACAGCTATACCCTCTATGTTGTTTGCTTACCGGAGATATTGAAATCACAGAAGTGGTTGAGAAGCAGGTACACTCACGGATGGGAGACCGCCATAGCGGCGGAACGGAGGTCACCGACTACAGCTGTTTTGTAAGCAGGAAACAAAAGCAAGCTCATTGAGGATATACTATCAAGGTAAGCGCAGGATAAAATTAAGCTGCATTCATAAATTGCATGACATAAATAAGCACAGAGGAGTGTTACATGCCTACCTGGTGAGGCGAAAGTTTGTATGCAATACAAGTTGAGTTTTTGGAACAAGCGATAATGATTCTGTTTCTTGTATAAATTGCATGACATAACAAGCACGGAGGAGTGTTACAAACCTACCTGGTGAGGCAAAAGTTTGTATGCAATACAAGTTAAGTTTTTGGAACAAGTGATAATGATTCTATTTCTTGCACACACCTACAATATAGTAAATGCTGTGACTGTTGAAAAGTAAATACCTGTGAGTGTATAATACCTAGCAATAATCTCCCACTGAAGATTGATACAAGGACGTTTCTAGGTGCTGCACAATTATTAGACAAGCTGTGTGGAACTTCACAAATATCCATTCTAACAAAGTCAACTGACTATTATTATTATTTCGGTATACCGATTGTCTATAGTGGGCCCACGTCTAGTTTTCTAACATAATATGTCTGTGATATCTCTTGTAGCAATAAAGTAATAACAGTATATATTTGTATCATTTTATTTTGCAACATTGGTATGTGATATAACTGTTTGAGGCTTGGTAAGAAGTGTTTAGGGAGCTATATTTGAGGACTATTATGTTTTCTATTATACTAGTTAGGTTATAGTAGATCTTATGCTCTGGTGCTGGAAAAAGGGAAACTAGTGTGGGCAAGGTTTTTAGGTTTTTGTCCCATAGATCTTTTCAAATAACTATATATATATATATATATATATATATATATATATATATATATATATATAATATATATATATTTATTTATTTATTTATTTATTTAAAGAAGACAACCCAATGTAATGATCTAGACCCATTTTTGTATATTTGATGCCACTATTTGTCCGCCAAATACAATCATATAAATAAAAATAGTTAACTTTTTTGCAAACTTTGGGTTTCTCATTGAAATTATTTATACACAACTACTGTAGTCATAAGGCAAATAATTGTAAAAGCGTCTCTAAGGGTTATAGATAGCTTTGTTATTGTTTTTGTCAATTAGAAATCTGCTAATTGCAGCTGTGCACCTCACTTCTTAATTCCTGGTAGTGAAGGGGTTAATCAGTTAGCTTGTAAAGTTCCTACCTGACACCCTCACCCCTGATCCCTCCCAAACAGCTCTCTTTCCTCCTCCCAACTGGTCGCCACTAGCCAGTATGCAGACAAATTATTATTATTTTAAAAATACTAATTAATTCTATAATTGTTTCTATAATGTTGGGTTCCACCTTCCCCTTCCCACCTTCACATTCAAGTGATTACTTTTTTTTCTGTAATGTATGTTCTTAACTGCTCCCTCCAAATAATTTTCTGTAGCGTAGCGTCCGGCCTCTCCCTCTCCCCAGCCAAACTTTTTTTATGAGCTTTAATGTTCTTTATTAATAAAAATGAAAAATAACAAAAATAGAAGGTAGCATCAACAATTGTTTAGGCATACAATCTCAGATTTGCCACTTCCAATATGCTAAAACAATAAAAAAGAATGATCCCAGCATGTTAATAGTTGGACCTTTATTTCACAGATGCATTATGGTCCAAGGAAACAAACAGGACTTTAAACAGGCTTCCTTTGATTAATTTTTAGTAAATGTTTTTTTTAACACATTTTTAAGTGTGCTTGTTGTGACCATGTGTGTTTCATGTGTGCTTCTAGAAAGTTTATAATTTTTTTAAATATATAAGCATATGTATATGTATTTTTTTTTATTAAAAACTTTCAGTCAATGCAACTTTTTAACTTGATAAATTCTTTAGCATTATAGACATGATATTTTTGTGCACAGGCAGATTACAAAAAAAGGCATGCAAAAAGAATGTACTCTAATGGTATATTAAAGGGACACTCAAGTCAAAATAAACTTTTATGATTCAGAAAGAGCATTTAGTTTTAGAACACTTTACAATTTACTTCCATTATCAAATCTTTTTATATATATGCACTTTCTGGGAAACAAGCTCCTACTGAGCATGTGCGCAAGCTCATATAGTATACATATACTAGTCTGTGATTGGCTGATATCTGTCACATGATACAGGGGGCCAGAAAATGGGAGAATAAATAAATCTCCCAGAAAAAAATCTACTGATTATTTGAAATTCAGAGTAAGCATGTTATCTTTTTTTTAATATAACAAAAATAATAAGGTGCGCTAAAAAAGCCGCTATAAACTAATGAGAGATCTCAAATCAACCGTGAGCTACACAAAAATAATAGTAATATATATAAGTGAATTTATTTACATACAAAAAAATCATACAAAGTAACCACCGGTGGTTTAAAATAACAATATATGTATAAAAATCTCATATAAAAACCTATAAGTCCCATATATGAAATCTCATACAAAAGGTTTTAGTCCTAAGGATACTGTTTGTTAAAAGTGCATAGTGTCTTAAAGGAGACCATTTGTGGTATTGGTAATTACTTGATATTAAACTTCTCGTTAGTTACATTGGACGTGGAAATTAACTTTGCGGCACTCACCGGAATACAAAATCTATGGGGTCCTGATTTCTCCGCTCACTATATACTTGCTGAACATTTCAGTGCAATTCCAAACTTTCCGACCCGACACTCACTGTGCAGCCTCTGTGTATGCTGAGCCTTCAGTGAGCCTTAAAGTTTTTGCTATTGGTTTGTACATATAGCTGTGTATATGTGTGTATTCATGTGTATTTATGTGTTTACATGTGTATATATGTTGAACAAAATGGTGGAATAGACTGGCTCAACACAGGGTTGCCACAAACATTAACCCCTTAAGGACCACAGCACTTTTCCATTTTCTGTCCGTTTGGGACCAAGGCTATTTTTACATTTCTGCAGTGTTTGTGTTTAGCTGTAATTTTCCTCTTACTCATTTACTGTACCCACACATATTATATACCGTTTTTCTCGCCATTAAATGGACTTTCTAAAGATACCATTATTTTCATCATATCTTATAATTTACTATAAAAAAATTATAAAATATTAGGAAAAAATGGAAAAAAAACACACTTTTTCTAACTTTGAACCCCAAAATCTGTTACACATCTAGAACCACCAAAAAACACCCATGCTAAATAGTTTCTAAATTTTGTCCTGAGTTTAGAAATACCCAATGTTTATATGTTCTTTGTTTTTTTTTACAAGTTATAGGGAAATAAATACAAGTAGCACTTTGCTATTTCCAAACCACTTTTTTTCAAAATTAGCGCTAGTTACATTGGGACACTGATATCTTTCAGGAATACCTGAATATCCCTTGACATGTATATATTTTTTTTTTAGAAGACATCCCAAAGTATTGATCTAGGCCCATTTTAGTATATTTCATGCAACCATCTCACTACCAAATGCGATCAAATAAAAAAAATTGTTCACTTTTTCACAAATTGTTTCACAAACTTTAGGTTTCTCACTGAAATTATTTACAAACAACTTGTGCAATTATGGCATAAATGGTTGTAAATGCTTCTCTGGGATCCCCTTTGTTCAGAAATAGCAGACATATATGGCTTTGGCATTGCTTTTTTGGTATTTAGAAGGCCGCTAAATGCCACTGCGCACCACACGTGTATTATGCCCAGCATTGAAGGGGTTAATTAGGGCGCTTGTAGGGTTAATTTTAGCTTTAGTATAATGTAGTAGACAACCCAAAGTATTGATCTAGGTCCATTTTGGTATATTTCATGCCACCATTTCACCGCCAAATGCGAACAAATAAAAAAAAGCGTTACATTTTTCACAATTTTAGGTTTCTCACTGAAATTATTTACAAACAGCTTGTGCAATTATGGCATAAATTGTTGTAAAAGCTTCTCTGGGATCCCTTTGTTCATAAATAGCAGACATATATGGCTTTGGCTTTGCTTTTTGGTAATTAGAAGGCAGCTAAATGCCGTTGCGCACCACACGTGTATAATGCCCAGCATTGAAGGGGTTAATTAGGGAGCTTGTAGGGAGCTTGTAGGGTTAATTTTAACTTTAGTGTAGGTATCAACCTCCCACATGACACATCACACCCCCCTGATCCCTCCCAAACAGCTCTCTTGCCTCCCCCACCCCACAATTGTCCCCGCCATCTTAAGTACTGGCAGTAAGTCTGCCAGTACTAAAATAAGAGTTTCTTGGGGATTTAAAAAATAAAAAATAACAATTCTGCTCTGTAGGATCCCCCCTTAGCCCCCAACCTCCCTGACCCCCCCCCAAACAGCTCTCTAAACCCCCTCTCTGCCTTATTATGCGCCATATTGGGTACTGGCAGCTGTCTGCCAGTACCCAGTTTGAAATCAAATGTTTTTTATCAAATTTTTTATTTTATTATTTTAAAACTACTATTTTCTGTAGTGTAGCTGCCCCCCCCTCAACCCCCAACCTCCCACCCTCCCAGATCGTTAAAATGTATAATGTTCCCACCCGCACGCGCGCGCACTCGATCCCGCCCCCCTTCCCACCGATGGCCACCCACCCGCCTCCCTGGATCAGCTCCCACCCACCAACGAACATAGCCAATGATGGCCGATGCAGAGAGGGCCACAGGGTGGCTCTCTCTGCATCGGACGGCTAAAAAATGTTATAGCAGGATGCCTCAATATCGAGGCATCACTGCTATAACATGAAAGCAGTTGGAAGTGATCAGGATCGCTTCCACTGCTTTCAAAGACCAACGACATACGGGGTACGTCCTTGGTCATTAACTGCATTTTTGCAGGACGTACCCCATACGTCGTTGGTCGTTAAGGGGTTAAATATGTAAAAAGAGCAATATCTGCAAAGCGCACTAAAGCAAATCGCAATAAAACGAGGTATGCCTGTATATGTTTTTTTTATTAAAATAAATATTTTATATATTGATTTAAAGGGATATGGTATATTATGTATGTGTGTGTATATATATATATATATATAATATATATATATATATATATATATATATATATATTAGCTTTATTTAGCTGCCCCATAGATATTAGCTGAGGGAATTAGGTAACCCGGGAGTCCATGCTATCCAACCTCCACATGTTAGAAGGCCTGAGGCTTTTGCTTTAGTGCTACCATTTTACTTTCAATTTGCAATAAGAGTGCAAGAATAGGAGCGCTATTGATTGATCTTTAGCAGTGTTAACGTACAATAGCACTAATTTTTTTGTGCTCCCCTTGTAATCTAGGCCTTTATGTATTATTACTTTTTGTTATAGGCATACAACCTTAGTTGCAAAAAAAAATTCAGGGGCAGTGGCTATTTGACATATGCAGCTACTATGTACCAGCAAAGGTGCAATGCCTGAAGGAAAGTTTGAGATATTTCTTATATTTTTTTCTATAGGACTTTGAGAAATTATTTAAGAATGTTTGACCTATAGAACTATGAAGTACAGTACAAGATGGGAAAATTACTACTTTATGTTTGTATTGCAGGAAAGAAAAAATATTCCTTAAATAATCTATACTGTGTTCTATTAGTATTAAGTGTTTTTTTCCCCCCATTGTAATTGATTCAGCTGTCTCTTCATATTCTCCTTTCGCATCTCAAAAACGATACTTTCAAAGGTTGTCACCACCTCCTGTTGGACATTGATAAGTCCCATATAGCTCCAATCTTCCACTTTTAACTTTCTCCTTGTGTCATGAAAATGTAGACATCTCATCACAGCTTGCAATAGATTTTTTCTATGAGATAATCATCAGGCTCACTCTGGAGTCACATCATTTTGACAGTAGACTACTAGCACTTACCTGCTATGATGGGACGTGACTGCCAGCCTTGCTTCATATAAGTAAAAGATGTGGTCTGGTCAGACAGATTGTTATAATACTGTTTTTTTCTTCTTTTTTTTCCATTGTTGTACCATTGGTCTTTTATTTGATTTGAAATTATCTAAGGACATTGTTCTCCTTCTCTCAGAGCCATCTCTCTTATTATAATCATCATCCCGTCAATGCTATTAGACACTTCAGATATAGTTTCTGGGACCAACTAATCTAAAGCAGGATGCAAGAAAAGTATTTTATTCTGCAAAAAAAGGGCATCTCAGAAAATATACTAACAGCAGCAATGAGAGCAAATGTCATAAATAGCTGTAAAAGCATAACATTTGTATTGTTTAAAATATATATTTTTAACTATGTTCGTAAATAACCTCTTATAGTAACCCATTTAAATTATATATATGTTTTATTTTGCTTTAAAAAAATAAAATAACAATAAAGATGCATTTTCTTTTATACAACTGTGACCTATGTAAACCTCTATATTTGCAAAAATATTTGTGCAATGCAAGATGATTATGTTCTTTAGTTAACGATGCATATCAAAACAGAGCCATCTGGAGGGCTGTGCAATATCATAAAGTTGTTTTTTTTTAAAACACAAAAAAACATTTTTATCACAAAATTAATTTTTGTATTATATTTGATACTTTGACTGTATAATAAAACTGCAAGTAGTGCAATGAAAAATTGTTAATAGACATTAAAAAATAAATCTAAGATGTTATTACAGTTTTCATTTTTCATTTTCTAGCTGAGGTTGTTTCCTTTCTGTTTTATGTAACAATCTACTCTAAATTAAAATTAGGATAATGTAGAAACTACATTAATAGTATCTATCTATATATCATCTATCTATCTCTAACATTAACTCTTTAACCACACAGAATGATACAATTTCTGCAATAAACCCCTTTATGTTGGAGGACCATCTACGATCAGATGATTATTTTTAAAAATTTAAATGTTTTCAATTTATATGAATACTATTAGAATTTAAATGAATGTTAATAATATCACTGATCCCCCTGCTTTATTTTTCTTTTGGTTTAGAGCAAAGATCTTCAGTTTCAGTCTCAAGACCCATAAACAGACCACAAATCAGAAGGAAAGGGGGATAATAACCCTAAATACAGTGGAATCAAGAGTATTTGAGGGAGATAGGTAGGAGCACTTACAGTAGTGAGCCGACTATTGTATGCAAGAGCAAACAAAGTATTTCTGAGTTTCCAGAAAGAGAAGGGGCACCCCAGTATTAAGGGTACAGGTAATGAGGATAAAGTGGTGCAACCCCGCTCGAAGCGGGGGACTCACCTAGCGATCCGGCCGCTTTCCTCTGCGCAGGTAGTACTGTCCATCAGCACTTGGCCCTTGTAGCGATTACTTCTGGCGTTCCCTGTGGTGCTTTCACTATTACGCTGAATAGCTGTTGCGCTCCCAATCTTCAGCCCCACTATGATGACGTCATAATCACTCGTCTGAGCAGTAATCTCCCTTCTTGTTGCAGGTGAACCGCAAGGTATAAGTGAAAACTGCAGTGAGGGACACTGGTGAAGCAGCAAATGTCCAACAAACAGCCAAAAGGAATGATGTCCCAAAATGTTGCAGTGGTCTAGAGTATGTGGGTAAAACCACACGAGAGGCTAGGGTGAGGATCAGAGAACACATTAACAATATTACATCAATACACACTGACAATCCCAATGCTAGAGAAAAGAAAGAAGATAGAATCCATCCGATAGCCAAATACTTCATTGATTGCCATGATAGGAGTACACACTGCCTTTCTTGGAACATTATAGAAAATGTGGTAAAAACCCCACAGGGGAGGGAACATAGAGGAATTTCTAAGTAAATGGGAGATATACTGGATATTTAGGCTGAGAATCAGAATCCCACAAGGACTAAATAGCAGATATGATCTTATAAACTACTGGATATGATATGTTACCTTGCCTATAGACACTACTGTTCCTTAGCCTGTGGCAGCCACCTATCCAGTATCTCTCCCTTTTCTAACACTCTGATCCTCTAATTTTCCCTTTTATATACTCCATTTCAGTATAGTGAATAAAGCCATGACTATCAGATATGTCCAGGGATATACATGGGACACTTGTTGCCATTTAAATTTTATTTTTTGGTTTAAATTTCCATTATTAACATGTTGGCCGACAGAGTCTAGTCTGGACTAGTTTGCCTCCTCCCCCTTTATTCTTGATGTTAGCACATCATATATACAAAGAAAATAATGGCAGATGTTATACAGTGGAAAGTTTTTTAACTGATTTTGTATCTGCTTTGTTATGCTATTTCAAGTAAACATAAACAATGTACTTGTGAAACATTTCACTATACAGGGGAAATTATATGACATATTCCTATTCACAGTTTTTTCGCTATTTGTGATAGGTTTAGCAATGAATGAGCATACTGGATAAATTTAAATATTGTTGTTGGATTGATTCCAACAATGTTATATATTGTATACATTGTATCCAAATAATGATAGGGCTACAAGAGATTGTTACTAACTATACAGGTGCACTTAATTGTTTTTATTTAGACCAGGATATTTAAGCTGAGAGGAAGTAGAGGAGAATCAGGTCTATGATTATGGCTCAATGAGCTGAAACGCGTTAGCTAGTACCCATTGCTACTTGTTCGTTTTTACCAGTATGCTGTTGCTTTTAACAAGATGAAATAAAGCTGTTTGATTTTACTACAATGTTTTGGGACATCATTCCTTTTGGCTGTTTGTTGGCCATAAACAGACCAGGCTTGTAAGACATCTGGACTGCAGTACAGGTCATAAAATAAGCTGCTAAAAAAACCACCCTTTTCAGCATTTACATTTACATCTACTGTAACACATAAACCATAAATGAATATCTATTCACTCAATTATTTTTTTATATTTTTTACAAAAGACCCATTATGGCTAATTCTTTTAATACAATATTCCATTGTAACCCATATTGGACAACTCCAAGGCAATGTCATGTATAATCTATGTGTGGATCTGTGTGTGCAATGGGAGAAGATGATTGATCTAACAACATAACGGTAGCTTTGGGGTGTCTAGGTCAGCAAGGTGGATAGAGCCATATGTAGGGGAAGCTTTTAGCCCAATGAGAAAAATGGGAAACAATTTGTCTAAGATTGTGCACCCCTGTAGATCTGCCTCTGCTAAGTAGAGATCTAGATTCCTCTAAAAATAGTTTTCATGCATTTCCAGTTCGCATAGAAACAAATTTAACTTCATGGTTTGATTTATATAATGCAAATGGTTTAATGAAACTCATATTCAAACTATTATAAGTGTATAAGAATTATTATTTAAAAAAAAATACACAATTCTATGTTATTTTTTTTTTTTTTAAAAGTTCTTTTTTTTATCTATTCATTTAACTGTTTTCATAATGAATTGGTTTAAACATATTCGGTAAGATTACGAGTTTTTCGTTTATGAGCTGTGCGGTGCTAACGAGCAGTTTTGTCTCACCGCTCACTTAACACCTGCAAAAAAGCAGTGTATAGCACAGTAACCGCAGCCCCATTGATTCCTATGGGGAAACACATTTTATGTTTACACCTAACACCCTAACATAAACCCCCCGAGTCTAAACACCCCTAATCTTACACTTATTAACCCCTAATCTGCCACCCCCCGACACCGGCCGCCACCTACATTATATTTATGAACCCCTAATCTGCTGCCCCAACATCGCCGCCACCTACATTATTAATTATTAACCCTAATCTGCGCCCCCCAATGTCACCGCAACCTACCTACACTTATTAAACCCCTAATCTGCTTCCCCAACGTCGCTGCCACTATGATAAACATATTAACCCCTAAACCGCCGCACTCCCGCCTCTCAAACATCAGTTAAATATTATTAACCTCTAATCTGCCGTCCCTAACATCGCCGCCACCTACCTACATTTATTAACCCCTAATCTGCCGCCCCAACGTCGCCGCCACTATACTAAATGTATTAACCCCTAAACCTAAGTCTAACCCTAACACCCCCTAATTGAAATATAATTTAAAACTAAATACTTACCTATAAAATAAACCCTAAGCTAACTAATAGTTAACTAATAGTTACTTTGTAGCTATCTTAGGGTTTATTTTTATTTTACAGGCAAGTTTGTATTTATTTTAACTAGGTACAATAGTCATTAAATAGTTATTAACTATTTAATAACTACCTAGCTAAAATAAATACAATAGTACCTGTAAAATAAAACCTAACCTAAGTTACAATAATACCTAACCCTACAATTAAATAAATTAACTAAATTAAAAACAATTAAATAAATTAAATTAAATTTGATAAAGTACAAAAAACCCCCACTAAATTACAGAAAATAATAAACAAATTACAAAATATTCAAACTAATTACACCTAATCTAATAGCCCTATCAAAATAAAAAAAGTCCCCCCAAAATAAAAAAAAACATAGCCTAAACTAAACTATCAATAGCCCTTAAAAAGGTCTTTTGCGGGGCATTGCCCCAAATAAATCAGCTCTTTTACCTGTAAAAAAAAATACAAACACCCCCAAACAGTAAAACCCACCACCCACGCAACAAACCCCCAAATATAATACTATTCTAAAAAACCTATGCTCCCCATTGCCCTGAAAAGGGCATTTGGATGGGCATTGCCCTTAAAAGGGCAGTTAGCTCTATTGCAGGCCCAAACCCTATCTCCGGAGTGGCAGATTAGGGGTTAATAATTTTATTTTAGTGTTTGCGATGCAGGAGGGCCTCGGTTTAGGGGTTAATAGGTAGTTTATGGGTGTTAGGTGTACTTTTTAGCACTTTAGTCATGAGTTTTATGCTACGGCGTTGTACCATAAAACTCATAACTACTGACTTTTTAAATGCATTAGGAGTCTTGATGGGGTAGGGGTGTACCGCTCACTTTTTGGCCTCCCAGGACAGACTCGTAATACCGGCACTAAGGAAGTCCCATAGATAAAAAGGACTTTAGAAAGTTTACGTAAGTAGTTTTGCGGTAAGGCCAAAAAAGTGTGTGGTGACCCTAAACCTTCAAGACTCGTAATACCAGCAGGCGTAAAAAAAAAGCAGCTTTAGGACCTCTTAACGCTGCTTTTTTTTACCCTAACGCACAACTCGTAATCTAGCCGATTGTTATGTACACAATTAATACATTATTGTAGGAAAATATGTGCCAACCTAGCCAAAATTTAAGGAGTAAAACTGGTTTATGAAAATGAAACAATACTACTGTTTCAATTTAAATAGCTTTTACTTAGGCCTAGATTTGGAGTTTTGTCGGTAACGACCGCGAAAAACTAACCGCCGGCTTTTTTCTGGCCGCACCATAAAAATAACTCTGGTATTGAGAGTCCCCCAAAGGCTGCGTTAAGGCTCCAAAAAAGGAGCGTAGAGCATTTTTTAACGCAGCTTCAACTCTCGTTACCAGAGTTGCTTGACGGACGCGGCCAGCTTCAAAAACGTGCTTGTGCACGATTCCCCCATAGGAAACAATGGGGCTGTTGAGCTGAAAAAAAAAACCAAACACCTGCAAAAAAGCCGCGTTCAGCTCCTAACGCGAGCCCCATTGTTTGCTTGCGGTACCCCTTCCTACGTCTGCACTTAACACTCTAACATGTACCCGCGAGTCTAAACACCCCTAACCTTACACTTATTAACCCCCTAATCTGCCACCCCCGCTATCGCTGACCCCTGCATATTATTATTAACCCCTAATCTGCCCGCTCCGTATCCCTATGTACCCCTAATCTGCTGCCCTAACATCGCCGACCCCTATATTATATTTATTAACCCCTAATCTGCCCCCCCACAACGTCGCCCTCCACCTGCCTACACTTATTAACCCCTAATCTGCCGAGCGGACCTGAGCGCTACTATAATAAAGTTATTAACCCCTTAATCCGCCTCACTAACCCTATCATAAATAGTATTAACCCCTAATCTGCCCTCCCTAACATCGCCGACACCTAACTTCAAACATTAACCCCTAATCTGCCGACGGGAGCTCACCGCTATTCTAATAAATGTATTAACCCCTAAAGCTAAGTCTAACCCTAACACTAACACCCCCCTAAGTTAAATATAATTTAAATCTAACAAAATTAATTAACTCTTATTAAATAAATTATTCCTATTTAAAGCTAAATACTTACCTGTAAAATAAATCCTAATATAGCTACAACATAAATTATAATTATATTATAGCTATTTTAGGATTTATATTTATTTTACAGGTAACTTTGTATTTATTTTAACCAGGTACAATAGCTATTAAATAGTTAAGAACTATTTAATAGCTAAAATAGTTAAAATAATTACAAATTTACCTGTAAAAGAAATCCTAACCTAAGTTACAAATAAACCTAACACTAGACTATCAATAAATTAATTAAATAAACTACCTACAATTACCTACTAATTAACCTAACACTACGCTATCAATAATTAATTAAATACAATTGCTACAAATAAATACAATTAAATAAACTAGCTAAAGTACAAAAAATAAAAAAGAACTAAGTTACAAAAAATAAAAAAATATTTACAAACATAAGAAAAATATTACAACAATTTTGAACTAATTACACCCTACTCTAAGCCCCCTAATAAAATAACAAAGCCCCCCAAATAAAAAAATGCCCTACCCTATTCTAAATTACTAAAGTTCAAAGCTCTTTTACCTTACCAGCCCTGAACAGGGCCCTTTGCGGGGCATGCCCCAAGAAATACAGCTCTTTTGCCTGTAAAAAAAAACATACAATACCCAAGCCCCCCAACATTACAACCCACCACCCACATACCCCTAATCTAACCCAAACCCCCCTTAAATAAACCTAACACTAAGCCCCTGAAGATCATCCTACCTTGGTCTTCACCATACCAGGTTCACCGATCGGTCCAGAAGAGCTCCTCCGATGTCCTGATCCAAGCCCAAGCGGGGGGCTGAAGAGGTCCATGATCCGGCTGAAGTCTTCATCCAAGCGGGGCAGAAGAGGTCTTCCATCCAATTGAAGTCTTCATCCAAGGGGCATCCATCCGGAGCGAAGCGGCAGCATCCTGAAGACCTCCACCGCGGAACATCCATCCTGGCCGACGACTGAACGACCGAATGACGGTTCCTTTAAATGACGTCATCCAAGATGGCGTCCCTCGAATTCCGATTGGCTGATAGGATTCTATCAGCCAATCGGAATTAAGGTAGGAATATTCTGATTGGCTGATGGAATCAGCAAATCAGAATCAAGTTCAATCCGATTGGCTGATCCGATCAGCCAATCAGATTGAGCTCGCATTCTATTGGCTGTTCCGATCAGAACAGCTCCAATAGGTGGCGGAGCTTTGCGGTCGGCAGATTAGGGGTTAATAAGTGTAGGCAGGTGGAGGCGACATTGAGGGGGGCAGATTAGGGGTTAATAAATATAATACAGGGGTCTGCGGTGTTAGGGGCAGCAGATTAGGGGAACAAAAGTATAACGTAGGTGGCGGGGTCGGCAGATTAGGGGTTAAAAAATTTTTTTAGAGTGTCGGCGTTAGCCCAGAAAGCTCTAACTACTGACTTTTTTCCTGCGGCTGGAGTTTTGTCGTTAGATGTCTAACCGCTCACTTCAGAAACAACTCTAAATACCGGAGTTATAAAAATCCCATGAAAAGATAGGATACCCAATTACGTAAGGGATCTGCGGGTATGGAAAAGTCGCGGCTGGAAAGTGAGCGTTAGACCCTATTTTGAGTGACTCCAAATACTGGCGGTAGCCTAAAACCAGTGTTAGGAGCCTCTAACGCTGGTTTTCACGGCTACCGCCAAACTCCAAATCTAGGCCTTAATTTTTTTTAATGGTTGGTAATATCTAGAGACCAAGTCACAATCAGTTTTGGCGGTCATGGATGTTGTCCCAGATCTTTATAGATCCTTATTTCTCCTTAAATAACTGTACCGGAGAAAATTCCAGTTTCATCTGAAAAAACCTTATTTCACAACCATAAGTCCTTACCATTTCTTATTTTGTTAAATTACCCATAACAGAATCACTTCACAATCATATACACCCCTGAAGTGGATAGCTGTAATTGTATGTTCACATTATGATTACTTATCTACCAAAACAATTGCTTAAGTACAGTTGTTAAATAGTGTTACATAAACAAGCTACTCACAATCAGATTTTTTTTCTGCATTAATCTGCAAAGTAATTATTTTTTAAAGAGACATAAAGGTACATTTGAAAAGCAAAGAATATTTGTAATATAATGGAGTTTGCAATGTACTACTGAGAAATAAAAAGGAAGTTAAAGTTTTTTTTCAGGCATGCTGCACACCAAACATATGACAGTAAGCTATGTTCAGCTACATCCAATACCTGAACCTGTTCCAACTGCTGGCAACATTATAATAATACATAATATAACTTTACATTTTTAAATTTGATATGAATTGCTGTGCATTTCAAATTCATGTTTGAGTTCCTTTAAAAATAATATCATAGTACCAAGCCTTATTGAGGCTAAATGCCTTTTGGTACATAAAGCCATCATAGCGCCAGATTACATGTGGTGCACAAACAGTTGAATGCAAGTGATATTGGGTTTATTGCGCACAAGTTAGTTTCCACTCGTATTACAAGTTGAAAGTAAATGCGAGCTCGTGAGTGCAATCATGATTTATGCTAAAACTAGTCCTAAAGCCCATGTGCATGGGCCATTTTTGTAGTACAGTGGGTCCCACTACTTGCTCTCTCTCTTCCTCCTCTCTCTTTGCTCTCTCTCCCCTCTCTTTTGCTCTCTTTCTCCTCCATCCCTTATGTGCTCTCTCTCCCCCTCCTCTTTTGCGCTCTCTCTCTCTCTCCCCCTCTCTTTTGTGCTCTCTCTCTCCCCTCTCTTTTGCACTCTCTTGCTCTCCTTTGCTCTCCCCCCCTTTCTTTTGCTCTCTCTGCCCCTCTCTTTTGCTCTCTTCCTCTCTCCCCCTCTCTTTTGCTCTCTCTCTCTCTCCCCTCTTTTTTGCTCTCTCCCTCTCCCCCTCTCTTTTGCTCTTTCTCCCTCATATCTTTTGCTCTCCCCCCTCTCTTTTGCTCTCTCTCTCCCCCTCTTTTGCTTTCTCTCCCCTCTCTTTTTTGCTCTCTCTTCCCCTCTCTTTTGCTCTCTCTCCCACCTCTTTTGCTCTCTCACCCTTTCTTTTTCTCTCTCTCCCCCCATCTTTTGCTCTCTCTCCCTCTTTTGCTCTCTCCCATCTCTTTTGCTCTCTATCCCCCATCTCATTTTCTCCCCCCCTCTTTTGCTCTATTTCTCCCCCTCTCTTTTGAACTCTCTCTCTCCCCCCTCTTTTTGCTCTCTCTCTCTCCCCCCCTCTCTTTTGCTCTGTCTCTCTCCCCTCTCTTTTGCTCTCTCTCTCCACCCCTCTCTTTTGCTCTCTCTCTCCCCCCTCTCTATTGCTCTCCCCCCCTCTCTTTTGCTCTCTCTCCCCCTCTCTTTTCTCTCTCCCCCTCTCTATTGCTCTCTCCCCCCCCCTCTCTTTTTCTCTCTCTTCCCCTCTCTTTTGCTCTCTCTCTCTTTCCCCCTCTTATTTTCTCTCTCCCCCCTCTCTTTTGCTCTTTCTCTCTCTCCCCCCTCTCTTTTGCTCTCTCTTCCCTCTATTTTGCTCTTTCCCCTCTCTTTTGCTCTTTCCCCTCTATTTTGCTCACTCGCCCCCCTCTCTTCTGCTCTTTCCCCTCTCTTCTGCTCTTCCCCCTCTCTTTAGCTCTTTCCTATGGCCTAGATTTAGAGTTTGGAGGTAGCCGTCAAAACCAGCGTTAGAGGCTCCTAACGCTGGTTTTTACCGCCGCTGGTATTTGGAGTCAGTCAGGAAAGGGTCTAACGCTCACTTTGCAGCCGGGACTTTTCCATACCGCAAATCCCCTTACATCAATTGCGTATCCAATCTTTTCAATGGGATCTTTCTAACGCCGTTATTTAGAGTCGTGGCTGAAGTGAGCGTTAGAAAATCTAACGACAAAACTCCAGCCGCAGGAAAAAAAAGTCAGTAGTTAAGAGCTTTCTGGGCTAACGCCGGTTATAAAGCTCTTAACTACTGTGCTCTAAAGTACACTAAACACCCATAAACTACCTATGTACCCTAAAACCGAGGTCCCCCACATCGCCCGCCACTCTATTAAAAATTTTTAAACACCTAATCTGCCCGACCGCACACCGCTGCCACTACATTATACCTATGAACCCCTAATCTGCTGCCCCTAACACCACCGACCCCTATATTATATTTATTAACCCCTAATCTGCGCCCCCCCCGCTATCGCTGACCCTGCATATTATTATTAACCCCTAATCTGCCGCTCCGTACACCGCTGCTACCTACATTATAGCTATGTACCCCTAATCTGCTGCGCCTAACACCGCCGACCCCTATATTATATTTATTAACCCCTAATCTGCCCCCCTCAATGTCGCCTCCACCTGCCTACACTTATTAACCCCTAATCTGCCGAGCGAACCGCACTGCTACTATAATAAAGTTATTAACCCCTAATCCGCCTCACTCCCGCCTCAATAACCCTATAATAAATAGTATTAACCCCTAATCTGCCCTCCCTAACATCGCCGACACCTAACTTCAATTATTAACCCCTAATCTGCTGACCGAATCTCGCCGCTACTGTAATAAATGGATTAATCCCTAAAGCTAAGTCTAACCCTAACACTAACACCCCCCTAAATTAAATATAATTTAAATCTAACAAAATAAATTAACTCTTATTAAATATATTATTCCTATTTAAAGCTAAATACTTACCTGTAAAATAAACCCTTATATAGCTACAATATAAATTATAATTATATTGTAGCTATTTTAGGATTTATATTTATTTTACAGGTAACTTTATATTTATTTTAACTAGGTACAATAGCTATTAAATAGTTAAGAACTATTTAATAGCTAAAATAGTTAAAATAATTACAAAATTACCTGTAAAATAAATCCTAACCTAAGTTGCAATTAAACCTAACACTACAGTATCAATAAATTAATTAAATAAAATACCTACAATTATCTACAATTAAAAAATATTACAACAATTTTAAACTAATTAAACCTACTCTAAAGCCCCCTAATAAAATAACAAAGCCCCCAAAATAAAAAAATGCCCTACCCTATTCTAAATTAAAAAAGTTCAAAGCTCTTTTACCTTACCAGCCCTGAACAGGGCCCTTTGCGGGGCATGCCCCAAAGAATTCAGCTCTTTTGCCTGTAAAAAAAACACATACAATACCCCCCCAACATTACAACCCACCACCCACATACCCCTAATCTAACCCAAACCCCCCTTAAATAAACCTAACACTAAGCCCCTGAAGATCTTCCTACCTTATCTTCACCATGCCAGGTTCACTGATCTGTCCTCGGAAGTCTTGATCCAAGCCTCGAAAGTGTTGATCCAAGCCCAAGCGGGGGGCTGAAGAGTGACGTCCATCCTCGGGCTGAAGTCTGGATCCAAGCGGCAGCTGAAGAAATCCATCATCGGGCTGAAGTCGGAAGTCCATCATCGGGATGAAGTCTTCCATCAAGCAGCATCTCAATCTTCTTTCTTCCGGAGCGGAGCGGAGCCATCTTCTTCCCAGCCGACGCAGATCCATCTCTTCTAACGATGCCTACTAGCCGAATGACGGTTCCTTTAAATGACGTCATCCAAGATGGCGTCCATCGAATTCTGATTGGCTGATAGGATTCTATCAGCCAATCGGAATTAGGGTAGGAAAATTCTGATTGGCTGATGGAATCAGCCAATCATATTGAGCTCGCATTATATTGACTGATCGGAACAGCCAATAGAATGCGAGCTCAATCTGATTGGCTGATCGGATCAGCCAATAGGATTGAACTTGAATCTGATTTGCTGATTCCATCAGCCAATCAGAATTTTCCTACCTTAATTCCGATTGGCTGATAGAATCCTATCAGCCAATCGGAATTCGACGGACGCCATCTTGGATGACGTCATTTAAAGGAACCTTAATTCGGCTAGTAGGCGTCGTTAGAAGAGGATGGATCCGCGTCGGCTGGGAAGAAGATGGCTCCGCTCCGGAAGAAAGAAGATTGAAGATGCTGCTTGATTGAAGACTTCAGCCCGATGATGGATTTCTTCAGCCGCCGCTTGGATCCAGACTTCAGCCCGAAGGATGGACGTCACTCTTCAGCCCCCCGCTTGGGCTTGGATCAACACTTCCGAGGACGGATCGGTGAACCTGGCATGGTGAAGATAAGGTAGGAAGATCTTCAGGGGCTTAGTGTTAGGTTTATTTAAGGGGGGTTTGGGTTAGATTAGGGGTATGTGGTGGTGGGTTGTAATGTTGGGGGGTATTGTATGTGTTTTTTTACAGGCAAAAGAGCTGAATTCTTTGGGGCATGCCCCGCAAAGGGCCCTGTTCAGGGCTGGTAAGGTAAAAGAGCTTTGAACTTTATGAATTAGAATAGGGTAGGGCATTTTTTTTATTTTGGGGGGCTTTGTTATTTTATTAGGGGGCTTAGAGTAGGTGTAATTAGTTTAAAATTGTTGTAATATTTTTCTAATGTTTGTAAATATTTTTTTATTTTTTGTAACTTAGTTTCTTTTTATTTTTTTTGTACTTTAGTTAGTTTATTTCATTGTATTTATTTGTAGATATTGTATTTAATTAATTTATTGATAGTGTAGTGTTAGGTTTAATTGTAGATAATTGTAGGTGTTTTATTTAATTAATTTATTGATAGTGTGAGATAGGTTTAATTGTAACTTAGGTTAGGATTTATTTTACAGGTAATTTTGTAATTATTTTAACTATTTTAGCTATTAAATAGTTCTTAACTATTTAATAGCTATTGTACCTGGTTAAAATAAATACAAAGTTACCTGTAAAATAAATATTAATCCTAAAATAGCTACAATATAATTATTATTTATATTGTAGCTATATTAGGGTTTATTTTACAGGTAAGTATTTAGATTTAAATAGGAATAATTTATTTAATAAGAGTTAAATATAATTTTATTTCGTTAGATTTAAATTAACTCTTATTAAATAAATTATTCCTATTTAAATCTAAATACTTACCTGTAAAATAAACCCTAATATAGCTACAATATAAATAATAATTATATTGTAGCTATTTTAGGATTAATATTTATTTTACAGGTAACTGTTGTATTTATTTTAACCAGGTACAATAGCTATTAAATAGTTAAGAACTATTTAATAGCTAAAATAGTTAAAATAATTACAAAATTACCTGTAAAATAAATCCTAACCTAAGTTACAATTAAACCTAACACTACACTATCAATAAATTAATTAAATAAAATACCTACAATTATCTACAATTAAACCTAACACTACACTATCAATAAATTAATTAAATACAATATCTACAAATAAATACAATGAAATAAACTAACTAAAGTACAAAAAATAAAAAAGAACTAAGTTACAAAAAATAAAAAAATATTTACAAACATTAGAAAAATATTACAACAATTTTAAACTAATTACACCTACTCTAAGCCCCCTAATAAAATAACAAAGCCCCCCAAAATAAAAAAATGCCCTACCCTATTCTAAATTAAAAAAGTTCAAAGCTCTTTTACCTTACCAGCCCTGAACAGGGCCCTTTGCGGGGCATGCCCCAAAGAATTCAGCTCTTTTGCCTGTAAAAAAAAACACATACATTACCCCCCCCAACATTACAACCCACCACCCACATACCCCTAATCTAACCCAAACCCCCCTTAAATAAACCTAACACTAAGCCCCTGAAGATCTTCCTACCTTATCTTCACCACGCCAGGTTCACCGATCTGTCCTCGGAAGTCTTGATCCAAGCCTCAGAAGTGTTGATCCAAGCCCAAGCGGGGGGCTGAAGAGTGACGTCCATCCTCGGGCTGAAGTCTGGATCCAAGCGGCGGCTGAAGAAATCCATCATCGGGCTGAAGTCGGAAGTCCATCATCGGGATGAAGTCTTCTATCAAGCAGCATCTTCAATCTTCTTTCTTCTGGAGCGGAGCCATCTTCTTCCCAGCCGACGTGGATCCATCCTCTTCTAACGACGCCTACTAGCCGAATTAAGGTTCCTTTAAATGACGCCATCCAAGATGGCGTCCATCGAATTCCGATTGGCTGATAGGATTCTATCAGCCAATCGGAATTAAGGTAGGAAAATTCTGATTGGCTGATGGAATCAGCCAATCAGATTCAAGTTCAATCCGATTGGCTGATCCGATCAGCCAATCAGATTGAGCTCGCATTCTATTGGCTGTTCCGATCAACCAATAGAATGCGAGCTCAATCTGATTTGCTGATTCCATCAGCCAATCAGAATTTTCCTACCCTAATTCCGATTGGCTGATAGCATCCTATCAGCCAATCGGAATTCGATGGACGCCATCTTGGATGATGTCATTTTAAAGGAACCGTCATTCGGCTAGTAGGCGTCGTTAGAAGAGGATGGATCCGCGTCGGCTGGGAAGAAGATGGCTACCGCTCCACTCTAGGAAGAAAGAAGATTAAAGATGCTGCTTGATGGAAGACTTCATCCCGATGATGGACTTCTGACTTCAGCCCGATGATGGATTTCTTCAGCCGCCGCTTGGATCCAGACTTCAGCCCGAGGATGGACGTCACTCTTCAGCCCCCCGCTTGGGCTTGGATCAACACTTCCGAGGCTTGGATCAAGACTTCCGACGACGGATCGGTGAACCTGGCATGGTGACCGATAAGGTAGGAAGATCTTCAGGGGCTTAGTGTTAGGTTTATTTAAGGGGGGTTTGGGTTAGATTAGGGGTATGTGGGTGGTGGGTTGTAATGTTGGGGGGGGGTATTGTATGTGTTTTTTTTTACAGGCAAAAGAAGCTGAATTCTTTGGGGCATGCCCCGCAAAGGGCCCTATTCAGGGCTGGTAAGGTAAAAGAGCGTTGAACTTTTTTAATTTAGAATAGGGTAGGGCATTTTTTATTTTGGGGGGCTTTGTTATTTATTAGGGGGCTTAGAGTAGGTGTAATTAGTTTAAAATTGTTGTAATATTTTTCTTAATGTTTGTAAATATTTTTTTATTTTTTGTAACTTAGTTCTTTTTTATTTTTTGTACTTTAGTTAGTTTATTTCATTGTATTTATTTGTAGATATTGTATTTAATTAATTTATTGATAGTGTAGTGTTAGGTTTAATTGTAGATAATTGTAGGTATTTTATTTAATTAATTTATTGATACTGTAGTGTAAGGTTTAATTGCAACTTAGGTTAGGATTTATTTTACAGGTAATTTTGTAATTATTTTAACTATTTTAGCTATTAAATAGTTCTTAACTATTTAATAGCTATTGTACCTGGTTAAAATAAATATAAAGTTGCCTGTAAAATAAATATAAATCCTAAAATAGCTACAATATAATTATAATTATATTGTAGCTATATAAGGGTTTATTTTACAGGTAAGTATTTAGCTTTAAATAGGAATTATATTTAATTTAGGGGGGGTGTTAGTGTTAGGGTTAGACTTAGCTTTAGGGGTTAATCCATTTATTACAGTAGCAGCAAGATTCGGTCGGCAGATTAGGGGTTAATAATTGAAGTTAGGTGTCGGCGATGTTAGGGAGGGCAGATTAGGGGTTAATACTATTTATTATAGGGTTATTGAGGCGGGAGTGAGGCGGATTAGGGGTTAATAACTTTATTATAGTAGCGGTGCGGTCCGCTCGGCAGATTAGGGGTTAATAAGTGTAGGCAGGTGGAGGCGACGTTGAGGGGGGCAGATTAGGGGTTAATAAATATAATATAGGGGTCGGCGGTGTTAGGCGCAGCAGATTAGGGGTACATAGCTATAATGTAGGTGGCAGCGGTGTATGGAGCGGCAGATTAGGGGTTAATAATAATATGCAGGGGTCAGCGATAGCGGGGGCGGCAGATTAGGGGTTAATAAGTGTAAGGGTTAGTGGGTGTTTAGACTCGGGGTTCATGTTATGGTGGTTAGGTGCAGACTTAGGAGGTGTTTCCGGCATAGCAAACAATGGGGCTGCGTTAGGAGCTGAACGCGTGCTTTTTGCAGGTGTTAGGTTTTTTTCCAGCTCAAACAGCCCATTGTTTTCTATGGGGGAATCATGCATGAGCACGTTTTGAAGCTGGCCGCTTCCGTAAGCAACGCTGGTATCTAGAGTTGCAGTGGCGGTAAATATGCCTGTACGCTCCCTTTTTGGAGCCTAATGCAGCCATCTGTGAACTCTAATTACCAGCGGTAATTAAACAAGGTTCGGTCAGAAAAAAAGCGGTGCGTAGCTAACTGCACCCCCTTTGGCCGCAAAACTCTAAATCTAGGCGTATCTCTTTTTGTCTCTCTCCCCCTCTCTTTCTAATTCTCTCCCCTCTCTCTAGTCGCCGACCGTGCCCGACCCACGTCCTTACCACGCCCGACCATGCCCCCAACCATACCCCGGCCACGCCCGGCCATGCCCATGCTCCGCTTGGCCATGCCCAGTCTCCCATCCGGCCCACACCCACTTCCGCCCCACAGGCCGCAAACAACATGTCAGGTATGGCCAGGTGTGTTTGTCCTTGTGCTGTCTCTACTGCGTATGACAGCACAAGGACAAACACACTTGGCCTTTTATATTATAGGATGATTACCACAACTTCAGAGCAAAAGTGCAAAAGTGGACAAAACACATCCAAAATATATTTAAAAGTAAAGTTATACTCATAATAACACTGTCTGATAAAAAATATTTCTAGAAAACATTGCATTAAAAAGTTATAAGGGCTCAAAGTTTAAAAAGTGTAAGGTGTTAGAAAAAATTAACTACAAAGGGATTTCTCATAGAGATACATACATATACAAGTCTTAATTAGTGATGTCCTGAATAGTTCGCCGGCGAATAGTTCCCGGCGAACATAGCTTGTTTGCGTTCGCAACGGCGGGCGAACACGAACATATGCAATGTTCGATCCGCCCCCTATTCGTCATCATTGAGTAAACTTTGACCCTGTATCTCACAGTCTGCAGACACATTCCAACCAATCAGCAGCAGACCCTCCTCCAAGACCCTCCCAGCTCCTGGACAGCAGCCATTTTAGATTCATTCGGAAGCTGCTTTCTTAGTGAGAGGAGGGACAGTGTAGCTGCTGCTGATTTAATAGGGAAATTGATAGCTAGGCTAGTGTATTCAGTGTCCACTACAGTCCTGAAGGACTCATCTGATCTCTGCTGTAAGGAAAGCACCCCAAAAAGCCCTTTTTAGGGCTGTTTTTTTTCCTGTGTAATCTAATTGCAGTTGCCTGCCTGCAGCGTGTGTGCCAGGCTCACAGCGTTTACTCTGCCCACTTGCCCGTTGCCACCACTCATATCTGGTGTAACATTTGTGTAAATTTAAAAAAAAAAAACTTTTTTGACTGTGAAACATCAGTCTGCTAGTGAAATCTAATTGCAGTTGCCTGCCTGCCAGCGTGTGTGCCAGGCCCACTTGCCCACAGTGCCACCACTCATATCTGTTGTAACAGTAGTGTAAATTTAAAAAAAAAAACTTTTTTGACTGTGAAACATCAGTCTGCTAGTGTAATCTAATTGCAGTTGCCTGCCTGCCAGCGTGTGTGCCAGGCCCACTTGCCCACAGTGCCACCACTCATATCTGTTGTAACAGTAGTGTAAATTTAAAAAAAAAAAACTTTTTGGACTGTGAAACATCAGTCTGCTAGTGTAATCTAATTGCAGTGCCTGCCTGCCAGCGTGTGTGCCAGGCCCACTTGCCCACAGTGCCACCACTCATATCTGTTGTAACAGTAGTGTAAATTTAAAAAAAAAAAAAAACTTTTTTGACTGTGAAACATCAGTCTGCTAGTGTAATCTAATTGCAGTTGCCTGCCTGCCAGCGTGTGTGCCAGGCCCACTTGCCCACAGTGCCACCACTCATATCTGTTGTAACAGTAGTGTAAATTAAAAAAAAAAAAAATTTTGACTGTAAAACATCAGTCTGCTAGTGTAATCTAATTGCAGTTGCCTGCCTGCCAGCGTGTGTGCCAGGCCCACTTGCCTACAGTGCCACCACTCATATCTGTTGTAACAGTAGCTGTAAATTTAAAAAAAACAGGGCCGTGGCCGGACTGTTTTGTGACAGCCACTTGTGTTTCGGCCCAAATGTCCATCAGACAAATGTCCATCGGCTAAAAGTCCGGCCACGATTGCACGCGCAGTGCCCCAAATTTGAAGTAGGAGGACCGACCAAGCATCTTTTTCCATCTCCCGGTTCCTAAAATCCATGCCATATACACATCCCCCGATAGGGGGAGTAACAGGTATTAAACTGATCAGAATAGTACTACTTAACACACCACTCATATCTGGTGGCATAGTAGATTGCACATGCAGTGCCCCAAATTTGAAGTAGGAGGACCGACCAAGCATCTTTTTCCATCTCCCGCTTCCTAAAATCCATGCCATATACACGTCCCCCTGGCGCCCGCAACTGCCTCTGGGAACCTTACCATGGGTCCCAGACCGCACGTCTTGTAATTCTCTGTCTGGAAAATGATCTATCTATCAAATCTATCTATTTATCTATCAAATCTATCTATCTATCTATCTATCTATCATATCTATCAAATGTATATTGCATCTATTGATCTATCTATCTAATCTATGTATCTATCTATCTATCTATCTATCTATCAAATCTATCTATCTTGTGGCCGGACTGTTTTGTGACAGCCACTTGTGTTTCGGCCAAATTTCCATCGGACAAATGTCCGTCGGCTAAAAGTCCGGCCACGATTGCACGCGCAGTGCCTCAAATTTGAAGTATGAGGACCGACCAAGCATCTTTTTCCATCTCCCGGTTCCTAAAATCCATGCCATATACACGTCCCTTGGCGCCGCAACTGCCTCTGGGAACCTTACCATGGGTCCCAGAACGCACATCTTGTAATTCTCTGTCTGGGAAATTATATATCTATAAAATCTATCTATTCATCTATCAAATCTATCTATTTATCTATCTATCATATCTATCAAATGTATATTGCATCTATTGATCTATCTATCTAATCTATGTATCTATCAATCTATCTATCTTGTGGTTGTGCAAAATGGACTGTTAGCGGTTGTTTGCGGTGCGTTAAACGGGGAGTTTGGTCTGTCACTGTGAAGCGGGCGTAACCCTTATACTACCTGATCGATACAACATCATACCTGATGTTTTAAAGCACGTTATTCCAAACAATTTAGGAATGTTAGGTGACTGATTTATGCCCTTTATGGATTAAAACCAGACTCTGCATCAACTATGTAATTTTACGTGGGAGTTTTGCCATGGATCCCCCTCCGGCATGCCACAGTCCAGGTGTTAGTCCCCTTGAAACAATTTTTCCATCACTATTGTGGCCAGAAAGAGTCCCTGTGGGTTTTAAAATTTGCCTGCCTATTGAAGTCAATGGCGGTTCGCCCGTGCGCGAACAGTTGCGGAAGTTCGCGTTCGCTGTTCGCGAACGGAAAATTTTCAGTTTGCGACATCACTAGTCTTAATGTGTATATGTATATATATATATATATATATAGTCCATATATGCAAAGTGTAACAGCACCACAGCACAGTCTTACTTCTTAGAGGTGAAAAATTCTTTTATTGAGGTACAACAACCATAAAAAAGCGACGTTTCGGACCTACATGGTCCTTATTCATGCATAGTTAAAATACAACTGAACAAACATTTAAAAAGGGTATCAGAGCCAATCAGGGTTTAGTGCTGTGAACTAATTGGTTTAACTCATACCTGTCCAGGTATTGCAATTTGCTTTACTTAAGTGCCCCCTGGCGGCCCCAAAACACATAACATTTTAAAACAAAGAATATCTTATAAAAACAAATACAAATCATAGTCCCTATTCAGACCATAAGGGTGTAAAGTATTCAAACGTTTAATCCACCATCTTCTTTTTGTTTTAACTTTAATTCCCTATTGCCCCCTCTTCTATGTATGGGAATATAATTTGAAAGCGGAGTTGGCTAACTGTGTGTCCCATTTGTGTAAAATGTGCAGAAACTGGTAATGACAAATCTTTAGATTTAATAGAGGCCTTATGTTGGCTGAACCTATCCCTGGCAGCCTGGGTGGTCTCGCCAATATAACAAAGCCCACATGGGCATTTAAGTAAATAGATTACATAATTGGTCTGGCATGTATATAATCCATTTATAGTGTATTGTTTCCTTTTATCATTTTGTGCCAGGTATTTACCTTTAATTATAGAGTTACATTGGGCGCAGTGCAGACAGGGATAACATCCCTTATTTGGTGTAGTTAGGTAGTTAACATTAGATGGTTTGATGGTACCTATATCGGCACAAACAATATTATCCCTAAGGTTTTTAACCCTTCTGTATGAGGGCATGGGGGGTAGTTTGAAAGATTCTACTTCTGGATTATATTTAGACAGTAAGTGCCAATATTTTCTTACTATTCTAAAAACATCACTACTCAGATCACTATACTCCATAGAAAAGACCAATCTGTTAGATCTACTTACTGTGCTGTTTTTAGGATGTTTTTTAGTTTGTTTTCTTTGTATTTCTTCAATACTCCTAGCTACTGTCTCTTCTGGATATCCTCTTTTGATAAATTTATTGCCCATAGATTTCAATCTTTCTGGCAATATCTCTTGGTCTTGAACTATTCTCTTTGTACGCAATAGCTGGCTCCTGGGTATAGATCTGAACACTGTTTTCTGGATGGAAACTTTCATATCTTAGCAATGTATTCCTATCTGTTGGTTTGGTATAAAGATCAGTGCTCAGTTTTGTGCCTTGCTTATAGACAGTAGTATCAAGAAAGTTAACTTTTGATGAGAATATGTAAGTGTAAATTTAATGCCCACCATGGAGGCATTAATGTCCTCAACAAACTGAATTAAGGACTCCAATGAGCCCCCCCATATGCCAAAAATATCATCTATATACCTTAGCCAGAGCTTACAGCTACTGATGAATGGCTGACTATTGTAGACAAATTTGTTCTCAAAACCACTCATGAACAAATTGGCATATGAGGGGGCTACATTGGAGCCCATTGCTGTCCCCCGTTTTTGCATATAATATGTGTCCTGAAAAAGGAAGTAATTACAGTACAATATCAATCTTAGCATGTCGTCAACAAAATCAATCTGAGATGGATTATATAGTTTGCTTTCACTTAAAAAACTTTTGACAGTAGTTAAACCAGCCTCATGTGGAATTGAAGTATAAAGATTTACCAATCAAGTGTAAAAATTAAACATGTATCCTCTATTTCAACTCCTGCAAGTTTGTTAAAAAATCATTGTGTCTTTAATGAATGATCTTTGCTGTTTGACTAAAGGAAAGAGGATTTTGTCTAAAAAAATTGAAGTGTTAGAGAACACAGAATCAGTACAAGCCACAATAGGGCGTCCAGATGGATGTGTGAGGTTTTTATGTACCTTGGGCAATGTATAGAAAACTGGTGTTATTGAAATTTGTTAAACAAAAATTCATAAATCTCTTTAGAGATAATATTGCGTCCCAAGGCTCTATCTAAAATCCCCTCTAAGTTCACTTTGTATCTCTACAAGGGGGTTGTGATCCAGTATTTCATAAACTCCCCCCATCTGATAATTGTTGTAGAATTTCCTGGGTGTAATAATCAGTATCTAATATCACAATAGAACCGCCCTTATCGGCGTTTTTTATTGTGATGTTTTTATTACTTTTTAGGGTAGATATAGCCTCCCATTCCCCTTTAGTTTAAATTGTGTTGTTTAGTATATGGTTGCAATTTTGCTTTCTTCACTAAATTAGCAACATCCTGTTGGACAAACTTAACAAAGGTTTCAATACCAGAGTTACTTGTAGGAGGTATAAATGAGGACTTTTTGTATAGATTCAACGTTTTTAGATTATAGCAATCATTTTGCATTACTTCATTTATTGCATTTTGATCACACACATTAGCCGTATTACTCCCACCATATAGTGCCTTTAACCTTAATGTCCTGAAAATTTATAGAGATCTTTATCTATCTCAAAATCGTCATGATCTTTAACAGGGCAAAATGACAGTCCTTTCATCAAAAGACTAAGTTCGTTATCTGATAGCTTATATCTGGAAATATTAATGACAAGGTTTTCTTTTTCAGACACAGGGGTTTTAATTTTAGGTAGTTAATTTACCTGTGTTGTTATTTTCTCATGCCCCGTCGATGTCTCCCTCCTCTCTGCTGTCTGTGCGGGCCTGTATAATTGCCGCTGTTGGTTCCATGCACTGCGGGTATACATCCTGGGCTCTCCGCCCTCCCCTCCGGTGTCTCCTTCCGAACCGGAGTCTAAAAAACTTTCCCCCGGATGATGTGTTTTCAGCCTTGTCCTGATCTTGATCCGTTGTTACTCTCGGCGTTCTCCTCCAGCGTAGGCCCTCACGTGACCTAGACGCATTGTCATGTGACCAATGGCAGACTCGATGGTTAGCGTAATCCAGCTCGTCTCTCACGAACTTAACCCTTTTTCTTTCTTCAAGCTCCAAACGGTACTGGGATAACAAGGCATCAATTTCATCTTTGGTGGTCTTTAACATCTCCAAGGTAAGTTTAGTTTCCATAGCTCGTTCTGTGTCTTGTACAGCCTTTTTCTGTTTTTTCAATTTCAATTTGCAGACATTCCACCGTCAGGACAATTAGGTCAAATGAACATTTGTTCAATATACTTTCAAACTTATTTTTATAGATTTCATTATTAGACAGGATAGTAGGTCTTAACTTTACCCTTAAGCCCCTAGGGATCCTTTTAATACGATAGTATTCTGCAAGTGTAACTGAATGCAGTTCCAGGGATATTAATTTTCTTTTTGTTTTTTCATACTCTTTCTTGATATCAACTTCAGCAGTATCCCTTAGAAAATTCCTTGATCCCAGGGCTAAAGAAGTGATGCGTGCAGCATCAATGTCTGAATAGGAGAACATAGATGGTTGTTTACCCTCCATAGTGTTTTCACTCGCTGCAGGTGCTCGTGGCTCAGCTGATTCCATGAATAAACAATAGATAGTTAGAGCCCAGCACCATAAGTTTCAATACTGGCTTCCAGCTTGTGTGCTCGTTACTGTGGAGTATCAGCCACAAATAAAATTCTTTTATTCAGTTGTATTTTAACTATGCATGAATAAGGACCATGTAGGTCCGAAACGTCGCTTTTTTATGGTTGTTGTACCTCAATAAAAGAATTTTTCACCTCTAAGAAGTAAGACTGTGCTGTGGTTACACTTTGCATATATGGACTGTATCTTTTGGAGTGTGGCTGATACTCCACAGTAACGAGCACACAAGCTGGAAGCCAGTATTGAAACTTATGGTGCTGGGCTCTAACTATCTATTGTTTATTCATGGAATCAGCTGAGCCACGAGCACCTGCAGCGAGTGAAAACACTATGGAGGGTAAACAACCATCTATGTTCTCCTATTCAGGACATTGATGCTGCACGCATAACTTCTTTAGGCCCTGGGATCAAGGAAATTTTCTAAGGGATACTGCTGAAGTTGATATCAAGAAAGAGTATGAAAAAACAAAAAGAAAATTAATATCCCTGGAACTGCATTCAGTTACACTTGCAGAATACTATCGTATTAAAAGGATCCCTAGGGGCTTAAGGGTAAAGTTAAGACCTACTATCCTGTCTAATAATGAAATCTATAAAAATAAGTTTGAAAGTATATTGAACAAATGTTCATTTGACCTAATTGTCCTGACGTGGAATGTCTGCAAATTGAAATTGAAAAACAGAAAAAGGCTGTACAAGACACAGAACGAGCTATGGAAACTAAACTTACCTTGGAGATGTTAAAGACCACCAAAGATGAAATTGATGCCTTGTTATCACAGTACCGTTTGGAGCTTGAAGAAAGAAAAAGGGTTTAAGTTCGTGAGAGACGAGCTGGATTACGCTAACCATCGAGTCTACCATTGGTCACATGACAATGCGTCTAGGTCACGTGAGGGCCTACGCTGGAGGAAAACGCCGAGAGTAACAACGGATCAAGATCAGGACAAGGCTGAAAACACATCATCCGGGGAAAGTTTTTTAGACTCCGGTTCGGAAGGAGACACCGGAGGGGGAGGGCGGAAGCACCGCCGATCAAAGAGAGCCCAGGATGTATACCCGCAGTGCATGGAACCAACAGCGGCAATTATGCAGGCCGCACAGACAGCAGAGAGGTGGGAGACATCGACGGGGCATGAGAAAATAACAACACAGGTAAATGAACTACCTAAAATTAAAACCCCTGTGTCTGAAGAAGAAAACCTTGTCATTAATATTTCCAGATATAAGCTATCAGATAACGAACTTAGTCTTTTGATGAAAGGACTGTCATTTTGCCCTGTTAAAGATCATGACGATTTTGAGATAGATAAAGATCTCTATAAATTTTTCAGGACATTAAGGTTTAAAGGCACTATATGGTGGGGAGTAATACGGCTAATGTGTGTGATCAAAATGCAATAAATGAAGTAATGCAAAATGATTGCTTTAATCTAAAAACGTTGAATCTATACAAAAAGTCCTCATTTATACCTCCTACAAGTAACTCTGGTATTGAAACCTTTGTTAAGTTTGTCCAACAGGATGTTGCTAATTTAGTGAAGAAAGCAAAATTGCAACCATATACTAAACAACACAATTTAACTAAAGGGGAATGGGAGGCTATATCTACCCTAAAAAGTAATAAAAACATCACAATAAAAAACGCCGATAAGGGCGGTTCTATTGTGATATTAGATACTGATTATTACACCAGGAAATTCTACAACAATTATCAGATGGGGGAGTTTATGAAATACTGGATCACAACCCCCTTGTAGAGATACAAAGTGAACTTAGAGGGATTTTAGATAGAGCCTTGGGACGCAATATTATCTCTAAAGAGATTTATGAATTTTTGTTTAACAAATTTCCAATAACACCAGTTTTCTATACATTGCCCAAGGTACATAAAAACCTCACACATCCATCTGGACGCCCTATTGTGGCTTGTACTGATTCTGTGTTCTCTAACACTTCAATTTTTTTAGACAAAATCCTCTTTCCTTTAGTCAAACAGCAAAGATCATTCATTAAAGACACAAATGATTTTTTAACAAAACTTGCAGGAGTTGAAATAGAGGATACATGTTTAATTTTTACACTTGATGTGGTAAATCTTTATACTTCAATTCCACATGAGGCTGGTTTAACTACTGTCAAAAGTTTTTTAAGTGAAAGCAAACTATATAATCCATCTCAGATTGATTTTGTTGACGACATGCTAAGATTGATATTGTACTGTAATTACTTCCTTTTTCAGGACACATATTATATGCAAAAACGGGGGACAGCAATGGGCTCCAATGTAGCCCCCTCATATGCCAATTTGTTCATGAGTGGTTTTGAGAACAAATTTGTCTACAATAGTCAGCCATTCATCAGTAGCTGTAAGCTCTGGCTAAGGTATATAGATGATATTTTTGGCATATGGGGGGGCTCATTGGAGTCCTTAATTCAGTTTGTTGAGGACATTAATGCCTCCATGGTGGCATTAGATTTACACTTACATATTCTCATCAAAAAGTTAACTATCTTGATACTACTGTCTATAAGCAAGGCACAAAACTGAGCACTGATCTTTATACCAAACCAACAGATAGGAATACATTGCTAAGATATGAAAGTTTCCATCCAGAAACAGTGTTCAGATCTATACCCAGGAGCCAGCTATTGCGTACAAAGAGAATAGTTCAAGACCAAGAGATATTGCCAGAAAGATTGAAATCTATGGGCAATAAATTTATCCAAAGAGGATATCCAGAAGAGACAGTAGCTAGGAGTATTGAAGAAATACAAAGAAAACAAACTAAAAAACATCCTAAAAAACAGCACAGTAAGTAGATCTAACAGATTGGTCTTTTCTATGGAGTATAGTGATCTGAGTAGTGATGTTTTTAGAATAGTAAGAAAATATTGGGCACTTACTGTCTAAATATAATCCAGAAGTAGAATCTTTCAAACTACCCCCCATGCCCTCAATACAGAAGGGTTAAAATCCTTAGGGATAATATTGTTTGTGCCGATATAGGTACCATCAACATCTAATGTTAACTACCTAACTACACCAAATAAGGGATGTTATCCCTGTCTGCACTGCGCCCAATGTAACTCTATAATTAAAGGTAAATACATGGCACAAAAATGATAAAAGGAAACAATACACTATAAATGGATTATAACATGCCAGACCTATTAAGTAATCTATTTACTTAAATGCCCATGTGGGCTTTGTTATATGGCGAGACCACCCAGGCTGCCAGGGGATAGGTTCAGCAACATAAGGCCTCTATTAATCTAAAGATTTGTCATTACCCAGGTTTCTGCACATTTTACACAAATGGGACACACAGTTAGCCAACTCCGCTTTCAAATTATAGACCATATTCCCATACATAGGAAGAGGGGGCAATAGGGAATTAAAGTTAAAACAAAAAGAAGTATGGTGGATTAAACGTTTGAATACTTTACACCCTTATGGTCTGAATAGGGACTATGATTTGTATTTGTTTTTATAAGATATTCTTTTGTTTTAAAATGTTATGTGTTTTGGGGCCACCAGGGGGCACTTAAGTAAAGCAAATTGCAATACCTGGACAGGTATGAGTTAAACCAATTAGTTCACAGCACTAAACCTGATTGGCTCTGATACCCTTTTTAAATGTTTGTTCAGTTGTATTTTAACTATGCATGAATAAGGACCATGTAGGTCCGAAACGTCGCTTTTTTTATGGTTGTTGTACCTCAATAAAAGAATTTTTCACCTCTAAGAAGTAAGACTGTGCTGTGGTGCTGTTACACTTTGCATATATGGACTGTATCTTTTGGAGTGTGGCTGATACTCCACAGTAACGAGCACACAAGCTGGAAGCCATGTATTGAAACTTATGGTGCTGGGCTCTAACTATCTATTGTTTATATATATATATATATATATGTATTTATATTTTTTATATGTTGTATATATGTTTTACAGACATGGTATACACATTTAAACACATAATTACATATGTATACTATAAGACATATTTATAATTAGCATTAGAACACTTTTACAATCAAGTAGATAAATATATAATCATATATACTGTATATATAGGTATTAAATTATATTTTACCAAAAAAAAAATCATATTGGAGCCCTTTGCAGTCAAGTAGCTGAAAATGTTAAACATTCATATTTATACAATATTCACATTCAATAAATTAGTAAACTGTGTATGTACTGTAAATGTTTCACATTCCATTCTCACAGTAGTGTGATAATGTTCTAAAAAATTGTTTAAAATGTATTCCTTTATATACCTGATATGTATATTACTTATATATAATCATATATATATATATATTGCAAACCAAACTAACATTATATGTGTGTGTATGAATATATTATGTCGTGTATTTATTACAATGCGGTTGTGGCCTACAGTATGTAGGGAGAACCACAAGACCTTTTAAAAAGAGGTTATTAGAACATATTAATAACATTGAATCTGGAGAGAAGAAACACAATTTATCAGCCCACTACAGAGAAAAACATGACCAAAATCCCTACCTGCCTAAAAGGGACAATAATTCGAGTGTGTACAAAATGACAAAAGAGGGGGGGATAGGGAATTAAAACTCAGAAAAAGGGGAGACATACTGGATCTATACTCTAGGTTCACTGAACCCGAAAGGTCTCAATAAGGATATACGACCTGGCAGCTTTCCTAACATGATAAAGGGATAGACACATATACAAACAATGAGTGTACTAAATATAAATAAATATGTATTCATACAGCAAAAGTCCCACAAGAGAGAAAATCAACAGTGGATATACACCATCACCATTTGTATTCTCCAAACTATTTATTCCTTTTCTTTAAGATTGGACAATGCCAAATCATGAGACCATAACCCTGGCATCCTGGTATTTGGGAAACATTCTCCCCTCCTTTCTTGTTGGCCATTGAAGGTCCAGCTCTACTCTCATTAATTTTAAACGTAATTCTAGTCATGGGTATCCTCTATTATAAAATCATGTATTCTTAAAGTATCATTTTAGAAATTTATCAGGTCTAAACTAGTGGTTTTAAATAACTATTTTATAGGATATATATGTTTTTAAAATATAAAGAGCCAGTTCTTAATAGAAAGGGATACACTACCAGTTGAAACACTACAATACTCATATTCATGTTTGCAGATATAGGATAGTTTTCACCAGCAATTAATGCAATCTAGGCAGGAAGATAAATAGCGTCACATCCCGACCATAGCCCTGGAACAATATTTCTTTGAACATGAGGTTTGAGTAAATAGTATAACTTTTCTCTATCAAAAATTTTTTTTTTAGCTTTTGTTAATATATAACAATAGAAGAATAGTGTCTACCGTTTTTAAAACGAAATTTTATAATATAATTTTCTATTATGTGTGTTTTGTATTTATTCTATTAACAAAATAGAGTCTTTTAACTATGCTTTTTAAATTAGTCATGAGCATGGATAAGAACTATATGGCGGCTTCTTAATAGCTACTGTTCATTCTCCATAAAAGCCTCCATAATATTTGGACTATACATATAAGACTATCCTTCTTAGCCAGTAACAATTATGGAGGACGAGCTTCATACTGAACCCGTAACCGGATGACAAGTGATACATTGAGAACCAATTAAAACAGACTGGGGCGTGTCGCAGCTCCACTACAAATCCGACGGATAACCACACAGTCGGTAAATTCCTCTGAAGAAGAAGGTCGTATATGTCCCAGACCTTCGAAACGCGTTAGGACTTCTTGTTTCACTACACAGCCAATGCCAGATTACGGTAGTTTGGACTGTAGATATTTTGGAAAGCACTCGCTTTTAAAAAAGTTCGTAATAGTGATTGCTATGTACACGGATACCGCAGGAGCTGTAATGCAATAGCGGATATACTGTATCTAGGTTTTAATTCATTGATGCTAATAAAATACCTCATATACATCTGAGGTTGTATTGTGTGAGTAATATTCTTATAGTCATATTGTGCACAGTACTGTTTCATTCAACAGGGTTGCACTAGTTATTGTTCTCTCTCTTCTCATTTACGTATGTGAGTGGAGGTGCCGGGAGACATTTACAAGCCGGTGGACACCTGATACTACGAGGGAGCTCATTCTACTTACCCTGTGCGACACTTACCTCATATGGATTGAGGTTAAGGAGAGTAAGTAGAATCCCCTGAGGGGACAGTGTGCCACACAGCTTTGGGACTCTCACTACTTCCACCTAGTATCGTTTAAGGACTGTTATTTCACCACAATTTGTTTGTCTAATATTTGTACTTTGCTAATTGCATTTGTATCTTTAACACTTGGGGTCTTTGCACAATACTCTATTTTCGACTGTTTATTGTTTATTTTTATTGTTTATTATTGTGTGCTCCATATATGAATTGCAGTCCAATATTGTATATTGTATATTGTAATAATTTATAGCGACTATAATAAGACCCCTCTGACCATCAATCACCTGGTAATACCATCTGTGGGAACATTTTATACAACTTGATACATTGTACCCACTATCTTTTGTTTTTATTGCGATTATTGACAAATTCCTCGGCTGGGTTTATACCACCCAGTTCCAGTTCACCTACACTTTTCTTCACACTGAGCGCCCTTCATATTTTACTTTCCCTTGGCTCAATATTTTTTTTGTATTGGGATTGTGGGGTTTGGGGATCCCACAGTCCTAATAGGTAATTTGGGGCAGCATAGTGCAACACTAGCATTCTTTCTCTAATAGGGATTTTTTCGAGACTTACACCTAACTTGCGCTGTTATCACAAACCCATTCTTTGTTACATACTTTCCCTCCCCAGTGAGTGGCGGCATTGCAGGTGTTAGTCTTTCCTATATATACATATATAAACTATATTTTATCTATTTTTAACATTATCCATTTACCGAATACTATATACTGTATGCTTTCTAATTATTAAAAGGGACTCATAGCTGCCTAAACTATCATATTTAGAATAGCCACTATCTGCTAATTTAATATCATATATTGTATGCTTTTTAATCACTAATAGGACTCATAGCTGCCTAAATTATTATATTTGGAATAGCTGTTAACAGAGGTATTATAAATATTTTACTATTTAATCCATCTGTACATACCTATATATAGCTGGCTATACTACTATATAACATACGTTAAGTCCTTCTAAGTCCAACAGTCTAACTAAACACAAGACAATATGGATTTGGAGTATGGGGATTATTTCAATCCCAGCCTAAGACCGAGAAATCTATCTATTACTGAAGACACACTAGCTGAAACTGAGATCCTTCAACACATAGATCCTAAAGCACTCTTAGGTGAATTGGAAAAACTAAGTAAAAAACAGATCCTTAATTGGCACGATGGGAATAACCTGGCCAGATATAAAAAATATAATATCATTCCAAAGGGCCTAAAACTAGAGAAACAATCAATAATAGACAGTACCGAGGTGGAACTTCTAACCGAATGGGATACTGCACTGGAAGAGTGCTCTAATAAAATGATAGACATTTTAGTAAGATTCAGAAATAAAAAAGTGGAGGCACTTTCGCTTGAAATTAAAGATCTGAGAGAAAAACTAAATATCTTTAAAGGGGATACCTACTACCGTGAGCTAGACAAGGAAAACAAAAACAAAATAGATAAATTTGATAAATCAGTTGAGGCTAGAAAACTAAATAAATTCTATAGGGATTATAACATAAATAAAAAAGAAAGAGAAGAAATTACTGATGATGAAATTTGGGGTGATCAACCACTTGAGACCCCCATGGGAGAAAAGGAAGATTTTAATTGGCTGGAAATAGAGTCCCCGAATTTCTCCACCAATATTCAATATAGAGAACTCAACGAGAGTGTGAATCATGGGAAGCTTTCAAATGGTAAACAGGTAGGAGTGGGCAATGCTCAGGGTGCCAGGACCATGGGAAGTGCTACATACAACAAAACACAAAAAGGGATAAAAAAGGGAGATCAAAACAGTAGCTTTCAGGGCCAGCATTTTTCAAGGAACTCGGAGACAAACAAAGTAATGGGAAATAAACACTATAATTCAAGAAGGCAAAATAACCCCTTTCATCGTAATAACTCTCATCATTCGGAAAGACATTTTGAATCTAGGCAAGGCTATAGAAACGGATATTATAATTCCAGTAATAGATATGATATGGAACTTCCGAATCAATATTGGAGACAAAACTCCTATCAGAACCATAATCATTGGTATAATGATAGGCCAAATAGAGGATACACTGGGGGTCCATATCACAATTATGATTCTAATTTCCAAAGGGAAAGAATCAACAGCTACAGACAAAATTCGGAAAGACAAACGGGGCCTTGGAGAGAAAATGTCTGCCAAGAACCCCAGGAAATAGGGAGTGCTATGGGTAATAGATCAGTTCATTTTTTAGAGAACAACCCAAGAAAATCGGAAAAAAAGAAAAATACACTCCCTCCACCGACAGTGGAGATTCTCCAATGGAGAACAAGGGGACAACAAAAACGGGGAAACGGGGAACTAGAGGATGCAGAGGAGGAAGAAAATCTAGGGGCAAAGAGAAAAAGACCGACACTGCTTCTACAAACCAAGATGTAAAAATGAAAAATTTTGAATCTTTCAAACAGAGTGCTGTTACCCCATGAACAAAACTTACTTGAAAAGGGCCTCTCTTTTGCACCCACCAGGGGACCAAACCCCTTCCAATTATTTGTGGATTTTAATAAATTCACACGGAATCTGACATTGAAAAGATTCTTTGAGAAACAGAAACTAGAACAAATTGAAAATCCCACAAATGTGGAAGAAGAAACACTTCTAACATTGGAATCCCTAGAAATGGAGAGTTTACAAATAGATAATGTAGATGTAACTACAAAGAAAATCCATACCAGCCTTAAACCCAACTCTACATTTTTCCCTGTGAATGCCAAAGGTAACTGTATTCCTGTATTCACTAAACTGGTTCAGGAAGATTTAGACAACCTGTGTGAAAAATACAAAATCAGAAAAGACAATTTGACCAAAAGAGAAAGAGATTTTATTAAAACCCTTGAAAATGACAATAATGTCATAATCAGAGAAGTGGATAAGGGGGGAGGAATTGTGCTCCAAAATAGAACAGAGTATCTCAGGGAAGCAAGGAGACTTTTAGAAGACACGAATACATATCGAAAACTAAAATCTAATCCAATAGATACATTTGTCTTAAATTATAAACATCTCTTGGATGATGCAAGAGACCTAAAGATTCTAAATGAAAATGAATGGAAATATCTTCAAAACGATACTCCGGTGGTGGCACTATTCTACCATCTGCCAAAGGTCCACAAGAGTATACAACAACCACCTGGTAGACCAATTGTATCGGGTATAGGCTCCCTGACAGCTAAACTCTCCGAGTACATAGATTTCTTCTTACAACCCCTAGTACCTAAATTGAAATCTTTTCTAAGGGATACCCCAGATACCCTGGAAAAACTCAGCAACCTTAAATGGAAAGAAGGATATTTGTGGGCCACTATGGACGTTAGTGCGCTCTACACTAACATCCCACATGATAAAGGGATTCAATCCATTGGCTTTTGGCTAGAAAAAGATAATAGCTTACATATACACCAACAGGCCTTCTTGCTAGAAGCCATTAGATTCACTCTGGAAAAGAATTTCTTCTTCTTTGAAGGGGAGTATTATTTACAAGTCACCGGAACAGCAATGGGGACAAAATTTGCCCCAAGCTACGCGAATCTCTATATGGGCCTCTGGGAAGAGGAAGTCATCTGGCAAAATAATTTCCATATTTGCCCAATATCGTAGCTTGGGGCAGATATATAGATGATATCATCCTAATTTGGGATGGTAGTTCCACTCTCCTGGAAGAGTTTGTGAACAAACTGAATACAAACAATTTCAACTTATCCTTCACTAGCAAGACGAGTCCACACGAGATTGATTTCTTGGATGTTATTTTATTTCAGGAGAATAATGAGATCCATTCTAAACTTTTTAAAAAAGACACAGACAGCAATGGATATCTCCATGCAAAAAGTGGTCATGAAAGGAAATGGATCCAGAATATCCCAATGGGACAATTCCAGAGGCTAAAAAGAAACTGCTAAAAAACACAGGATTATGACAAAGAGGCAAAGAATCTCAGTAGAAGATTCAAAGCGAGGGGATATAATTCGTACAATCTATCAGAAACAATAAACAAAGTGAAGACCATGGATAGAAAACAATTACTCAATACAGGACAACATAACAATCAAAAACAAAGGAAAGTAAGTGAGAATTCTGGACAGGTAAATTTTGTGACCACATATAATGAAGGTGCATTGGAAATAAAAAATATAATTAAAAAACATTGGCATGTCCTGAAAAAAGACACCCTTCTCAATCCAATTACTTTGAAAGAACCAAGAATAATATACAGAAGGAATCAAAATCTGAAAAGTATCTTGGCCCCAAGCCAACTAAAATCTAGAGGCAATACTAAAACTAATTGGCTAAATAAAGAGACAATTGGCTTTTTTAAATGCAACAGGAAGAACTGCATAGCCTGCTCTCACCATTTTTCATCAAATAAACCAACTAAGGAGTTCATATCTACGGTGACTAATAAACATTACAAAATTGAGAGCCTTTGTAACTGCCGGACGGAATATGTCGTGTATTTATTACAATGCGGGTGTGGCCTACAGTATGTAGGGAGAACCACAAGACCTTTTAAAAAGAGGTTATTAGAACATATTAATAACATTGAATCTGGAGAGAAGAAACACAACTTATCAGCCCACTACAGAGAAAAACATGACCAAATCCCTACCTGCCTAAAAGGGACAATAATTGAGTGTGTACAAAATGACAAAAGAGGGGGGGATAGGGAATTAAAACTCAGAAAAAGGGAGACATACTGGAGCTATACTCTAGGTTCACTGAAACCGAAAGGTCTCAATAAGGATATAGACCTGGCAGCTTTCCTAACATGATAAAGGGATAGACACATATACAAACAATGAGTGTACTAAATATAAATAAATATGTATTCATACAGCAAAAGTCCCACAAGAGAGAAAATCAACAGTGGATATACACCATCACCATTTGTATTCTCCAAACTATTTATTCCTTTTCTTTAAGATTGGACAATGCCAAATCATGAGACCATAACCCTGGCATCCTGGTATTTGGGAAACATTCTCCCCTCCTTTCTTGTTGGCCATTGAAGGTCCAGCTCTACTCTCATTAATTTTAAACGTAATTCTAGTCATGGTATCCTCTATTATAAAATCATGTATTCTTAAAGTATCATTTTAGAAATTTATCAGGTCTAAACTAGTGGTTTTAAATAACTATTTTATAGGATATATATGTTTTTAAAATATAAAGAGCCAGTTCTTAATAGAAAGGGATACACTACCAGTTGAAACACTACAATACTCATATTCATGTTTGCAGATATAGGATAGTTTTCACCAGCAATTAATGCAATCTAGGCAGGAAGATAAATAGCGTCACATCCCGACCATAGCCCTGGAACAATATTTCTTTGAACATGAGGTTTGAGTAAATAGTATAACTTTTCTCTATCAAAAATTTTTTTTTAGCTTTTGTTAATATATAACAATAGAAGAATAGTGTCTACCGTTTTTAAAACGAAATTTTATAATATAATTTTCTATTATGTGTGTTTTGTATTTATCTATTAACAAATAGAGTCTTTTAACTATGCTTTTTAAATTAGTCATGAGCATGGATAAGAACTATATGGCGGCTTCTTAATAGCTACTGTTCATTCTCCATAAAAGCCTCCATAATATTTGGACTATACATATAAGACTATCCTTCTTAGCCAGTAACAATTATGGAGGACGAGCTTCATACTGAACCCGTAACCGGATGACAAGTGATACATTGAGAACCAATTAAAACAGACTGGGGCGTGTCGCAGCTCCACTACAAATCCGACGGATAACCACACAGTCGGTAAATTCCTCTGAAGAAGAAGGTCGTATATGTCCCAGACCTTCGAAACGCGTTAGGACTTCTTGTTTCACTACACAGCCAATGCCAGATTACGGTAGTTTGGACTGTAGATATTTTGGAAAGCACTCGCTTTTAAAAAAGTTCGTAATAGTGATTGCTATGTACACGGATACCGCAGGAGCTGTAATGCAATAGCGGATATACTGTATCTAGGTTTTAATTCATTGATGCTAATAAAATACCTCATATACATCTGAGGTTGTATTGTGTGAGTAATATTCTTATAGTCATATTGTGCACAGTACTGTTCATTCAACAGGGTTGCACTATTATTGTTCTCTCTCTTCTCATTTACGTATGTGAGTGGAGGTGCCGGGAGACATTTACAAGCCGGTGGACACCTGATACTACGAGGGAGCTCATTCTACTTACCCTGTGCGACACTTACCTCATATGGATTGAGGTTAAGGAGAGTAAGTAGAATCCCCTGAGGGGACAGTGTGCCACACAGCTTTGGGACTCTCACTACTTCCACCTAGTATCGTTTAAGGACTGTTATTTCACCACAATTTGTTTGTCTAATATTTGTACTTTGCTAATTGCATTTGTATCTTTAACACTTGGGGTCTTTGCACAATACTCTATTTTCGACTGTTTATTGTTTATTTTTTATTGTTTATTATTGTGTGCTCCATATATGAATTGCAGTCCAATATTGTATATTGTATATTGTAATAATTTATAGCGACTATAATAAGACCCCTCTGACCATCAATCACCTGGTAATACCATCTGTGGGAACATTTTATACAACTTGATACATTGTACCCACTATCTTTTGTTTTTATTGCGATTATTGACAAATTCCTCGGCTGGGTTTATACCACCCAGTTCCAGTTCACCTACACTTTTCTTCACACTGAGCGCCCTTCATATTTTACTTTCCCTTGGCTCAATATTTTTTTTGTATTGGGATTGTGGGGTTTGGGGATCCCACAGTCCTAATAGGTAATTTGGGGCAGCATAGTGCAACACTAGCATTCTTTCTCTAATAGGGATTTTTTCGAGACTTACACCTAACTTGCGCTGTTATCACAAACCCATTCTTTGTTACATATATATATAAATGTATATATATATATTTATTTAAGAATAAACAGAACATATTCCTCTGTGTGAAGAACATCAGAATCTGAAATATTAATATTTCATTTCAGATTTAGCTCTTGAATAAACAGGGTCTAATTAGCATGTGAATATTGGACGCACATCGCTGTCGGCATTTATCATTGCACAAGCATTTCTCGTGAAATGCTTGTGCAATAATGCCCCCTACACATTCGTGGCCAATCGGTCGCTAGCAGAGGGTGTCAATCAACCCAATCATATCTGCTGCCTCTTAAATTCTGCTTTAGGCGGACCTGAAGCGGAGTGGGTCGGAAGCAGCATCCACTGCTTCAGAAATCGACCCCTATGTAAGAATACGATAACTCGCTGGCAATATTATAAGTTCCACTTTTTCTGTGACCTTCTGGTTTTCTGTCTCATGTTAACTTTTTCATTCAACTCACAATGCAAGCGCAACCTGACACACACAAAAAGCCTCTCTCTCTCTTTATATATATATATATATATATATAGAAACTCCAAGGAAAGAAGAGGCACTCATAGGTCTTAGTTAACACAAATTTTATTAATAGTTCATCAATTCAGTCAGTCAACGTTATGTTCAGACTGCTGAACATACTACACAGTAATCACCACAAAACAGTCTTGACAAAGGTCCATGTGAGGACAGAAACGTTGACTGACTGAATTGATGAACTATTAATAAAATTTGTGTTAACTAAGACCTGTGAGTGCCTCTTCTTACCTTGAAGTTTCTACCTATCTACCATAGAGTGCACCCAGGCAATACACACTTACAGTGAGTGCTTGGATTCCAAAAACTATATATATATATATATATATATATATATATATATATATATATATATATAAAAATATATATATATATATAAACTAGACAACGTGCACTCCAGATTTTCAACAAACACAAGCCCTGGGTGCTGGTCACAAAGTAATATGAACAAACAGAGTAGCACTGGGTAGTCTGAGGACGGATCCCTTGTGATTTTTTTTTTAAGAAAAATGGAACATATTTGTAAGAAATTACACAGTAATTACACAGTAGGATCTTATGTTAAAAGCTGTTCATGACGAAAAATTAATATATATATATATATATATATATATATATATATATATATCAATAATCAGCCTTGTACAAACATTATCTATATACAATCTCCTGTATATCTATATGACCCTCCAAGAACAGACAACAATGCTTCCTTCATAATAATCAATCACACATTTATTAAAGAAAGATAAATAACAAGATTACTTATTATTGCTTACAACGTTAAAACACAGAAAAACAATTTAACAGAGAAATAATAAATAAAATTATATTACCCCATTTGCTTCAACTGTGGGAGGCCTTAGGTCATGGAGTGTAACCAGATGTTTTCCCTTCCAGAGAGGCACTCTGAATACTTTTACCTCTCATACAACTTAAATACCCTTTAAGACTGCTGACCATATACTTTTGGCCATGTTTCAAATAAGGTATTCTGAACTATTGTAATCCATTGCAACTCTCGTCATTTTTTATTTTCTTATCCCTGCTATCGATACCACGGAGCAACAGCTTCATCCACACAGCTTCATCCACTAACTTTCAGTTGGACCATCTGTTATAAATGGACAGTTACGCATAGAGATCTATGTTTGTTAACATTTTTGTATTAGTATTTTTTATTTCACTATACATCCTCACTTTTTTAGGTTGTATATTACATACAGACACATTTTGATTTGAATATACCATTGTTTTAATTCTATTTATACTTCTTGTATTTGACCAATAGCACCCCCTATTAAGAGTTAGTCCCCCTCGACTTTTCTATCACCCTGTTTGGTTACCCTGGTATAGGGTATATAGGGGTGCTACACTTTTATCTGCTTGTATATTATATTGTTTATTTTATCCATCTTATCTATTACCTTGAGTAATGTTGTCCACTCTATAGAGAACAGCCAGAAGGAATTCTTGCACCACCAATAACCCCCCTCTAGACAATCAACAAGATCCAGCCCCCGCAAAGTCTAAAGTAAAAATGTTTTCTAAATTAGAGGATCTATTAAAACCTGAACACCGCCACTGGTGAGATATAGATTCTTTAACTAAATACAAAGATAAAAAACAAATACCTAGGGGACTTAGGGTCTTTAAAAACTGTTCCTTTAAGAATGATCCAGAACTATTAGAGAAATGGTATAACATTTTGAATGATTGTTCCTTCCATCTTATTGATCTCCTCATTAAACATAGACAAAAACTAATGAAGTTGGTAAAGAAATCGAGATAGTCCAAAAATATTTGGAGACCATGCAAGATCACCCTGATTATGTTAAATTAAATGCCCAATTGATAAAGGCATCTGACAACTACTAAAATGAAATTATTAAAACTAAACAGGGGAAATTAAAGAGAGATGAGGAGGACTATGAAAACGAGATGCATATACCTATAATAGGAATAAAGAAAATAATAATAAAAGTAGTGAATGAACAGTTGTACAACACAAAAACATAAATAAACACAAAAACTATAATAACAAAAATAATAATGCTGTAATAATAATACATCACAGTATAGAAATTCCAATTCACACACTTCATACAATAAATATTACAACTCTAATAAAAATAGTAATCACCCAAATATCTACCATCAGACCTCTGGTCCTTACAAAAATATGAATCCTCTGATTAATGGCAAATCTCAGACACATCACACCCCCTATTATGCTAATCCTAATGATATACCCGTATCAAATAGATAATAGGTATTGGAAAGTCATGAACACAACAGGGAGCATGCCAGTCCACACAATCTCCAATATACGGAATATGCTAGTCCACATAATCCCCAACACCAGTACTTTGAAAGGTCTGAATTACCTCATTGCCCAGGAGAGATGATGTGCCCTCCACCTCAAATGTTTTTTTTTTATGGGAGCTACCATTGACACCCCTGTGGAGACAGAATTACGATCAGTCTAAGAAAAAGAGACCTTTCCCAAATGGGGAAGAAGAGATAGAGAGCACACCATCAAAAAAGAAAAACTACAAAAACTAAAAGAAGGGATTTTCAATTTGTCATCCCATGTACTTTCGGACGATGAAGTTAGAATACTAGGCCGAGGTTTATCATTTTGCCCCCCCCCCAATACTCACAATATTTTTGATCTCTTTGTGGATTTCAATAGATACACAAGGAAACTGTCTTTACAAAAATATTTTTCTTCCAAAAGCATGAGAAAGAAGAATATTGAAGGTACACAAGTGCTGTTAAACTCTGACAATTCCATTTTGCCTATTGACTACTATATAGAACCTGAAGAACTTAGTAGAGATCTTTTTGAGTCCAATATACACACTCACCTAAAACCCTGTTCTACTTTTAATCCTCCCAAATCAGGAGTGTTTTATGTAGACTTATTCCAACAAATGGTGATGAGTGAATTTGAGAAAATACCATCAAAAACATTTGGTACACAAAAATTGTGGCCAAATGAACAATATGCTTTAGAAAGACTAAAGAGGAAAAAAAAAAAAACTAGTCATTCGCCAAGCGGACAAGGGCGGGGGAATTGTTCTTCAGGACTATAAAGATTATGTTGCTGAGGCGGCACAAATTTTATGGGATGATAAATTCTATTGCAAACTATAAAGTGATCCCACAGAACAATATTCCAAATTACTTATTGAGATCTTTGAGGATGGTGGTAGAAGGGGGATCCTTATGAAAAAGGAAAAAAGATACCTCATGCCAGACCACCCCAGCATGCCCTTCTACTACCATATCCAAAAGATCTACAAGGACAGGAATAGACCCCCACTGGAAGACCCATTATTGCAGGCATCAATAGTGTCATGGATAGATTATCTGAGTACATAGATATATTCCTTCAGAAATATGTTATCCACCTGCCAGCATATATCCGTGACACTATCAATCTCCTCAATAAACTTCATAACTTTAGTCAAAAAGGCTCATACATATGGCTCACATGTGATATTGGAGCTCTATACTCCAACATCCCACATGATATGGGGATAGAGGTCATTAAGGATTTCTTAAGTCAATATATCTATATGCCACCATCTCAAAAATAATTTTTGATCACAGTAATACAATTTACATTACAACATAATTATTTCCAATTCTTAGATTAATATTATTTGCAGGTTAGAGGTGTGGCCATGGGCATCAGGTTTACACCCAGCTTTGCCAACCTATATATGGGAGCATTCGAAGAACAATATGTTTATGGGTCGAGCTGGGCTAAGAACCTGGTGTGCTATGGCCGTTACATAGATAACCTATTGTTCATCTGAGATAGCACAATAGGGGAAGCCAAATTGTTTCTAAAACACCTGAACAACAATAGGATGGGACTGTCATTCACTTCCAACATTCAGTTACACCAAATAGAATTTCTTGATATCTCTCTACATTGGGGGCCAGATGGTGAGATATGTACTTCCACATTTTTCAGAAAGGTGGGTAGTAATAATTTTTAAAAATCTCACACGTAACCATCTTAAAAAGTGGAAAACCAATATTCTATTCAGTCACTTCAATAGAATCAGAAGAAATTGTAGTACATTAGAAATATATGACAAGCAATCCCCTATCCTTGTAGAAAGATTCCTGGCAAAAGGTTACTCTTCCTCTCTTATTCAAGAGAGCAAAGAAAGAGACAGGAAATTGGATAGGACTAAAATATTGAAGGGAAAACCAAAAGATGACAATTTGGTGAGTGGATCAGACAATACATCACAACCCCGTTTTATAACCCAGTACAATTCAAATCACGGAGTGATTAAAAAATCTTTAGCCAAACACTGGCATATTTTACAAAAAGAGCCCATCCTCAAACAGACCCTAGAAGCTCAACCTCTTATAACTTTCAGGAGAGCCCCACTTTGAAACAAAGGCTTGCACCTAGCAAGATAGTTATGTCTAAAAGATTAGGGGTTAAAAAAAAATCAATATTGAATAACTCTCCTGGAACTTATAAATGTAGACATCCTAGATGCTCAATGTGTAAATACATTACCAATAAGTCAAAGACTATTGCTGCAACCACCACAGGAGAAACGTTTAAGATTCAGAGAATAATTACTTGTTACACATCATTTGTGGTATATGCTCTATCCTGTAAATGTGGCCTCCAATATTTAGGCCGCACGACTTGAAAAATCTGTACGAGATGGAGTGAGCATTTATGCCATATTAGGAAGAAGTCACTCCTCCATAGTGTGCCCAGACATTATGTACAGACTTACTATGGAGAACCTTGTAGCTTCCACATCACTCCCATTGAACATGTTCCATCTTCACATAAATGCAATAGGTACACAAAACTAAGACAAAGAGAAACATTATGGCCTCTATTTATCAAGCTGTCAACCACAAATACATTGGAATTCCGCAGCGTATTTGTGGCGAGCCTGATTCGCCTTAGTTTTCAAACCCTACAGACTTGCAAAACTAGAATTTAGTGACGTAACATACGATCCGCCGGTCTCAGTCCGACACAGATCGATGCTTACGTCACTACAGATGTTCCGAACGCAAATTCGGCACAATCTGACTACTTTTGGAAGTTATCAAATTCCTACCAGGTACGCTCACCACTTTTCCGGCCCAGCGTACCTGGTTTTCAATCCGCCGCCCTGGAGGCGGTGGATGCCATAGGAATCAATGGGAATTAGAAAGCAGCAAGAGCTTATGTTCGCTGCTGCCCGATATCCCATTGATTCCTATGGTAAATGTCTACACCTAGCACCCTAACATGTACCCCGAGTCTAAACACCCCTAATCTGCCCCCCCTACACTGCTGCAACTAAATAAAGTGTTTAACCCCTTAACCGCCGCTCCCGGAGCCCGCCGTCATCTACATTATACTTATTAACCCCTAATCTGCCCCCCTTTTACCGCCACAACTCTAATAAATGTATTAACCGATAAACTGCTGCTCCCAGAGCCCACCGCAACTCTAATAAAGTGTTTAACCCCTAATCTGCCCCCCTACACCACCGCCACCTACCTACATTTATTAACCCCTAACCTGCCGCCCCTAACGTCGCCAACACTATATTAAATTTATTAACCCCTAAACCTAAGTCTAACCCTAACACCCACTAACGTAAATATAATTTAAATAAATCTAAATAAAATTACTATCATTAAATAAATTATTCCTATTTGAAACTAAATACTTACCTATAAAATAAACCCTAAGCTAGCTACAATATAACTAATAGTTACATTGTAGCTATCTTACGGCTAGATTTAGAGTTTTGTCGGTAACGACCCGCGTAACTAACGCTGGCTTTTTTCTGACCGCACCTTTAAAATAACTCTGGTATTGAGAGTCCACAGAATGGCTGCGTTAGGCTCCAAAAAAGGAGCGTAGAGCATATTTAACGCAACTTCAACTCTCGATACCAGAGTTGCTTAGGGACGCGGCCAGCCTCAAAAACGTGCTCGTGCACGATTCCCCCATAGGAAACAATGGGGCTGTTTGAGCTGAAAAAAAACCTAACACCTGCAAAAAAGCCGCGTTCAGCTCCTAACGCAGCCCCAATGTTTGCTATGGGGAAACACTTCCTACGTCTGCACCTAACACCCAAACATGTACCCCGAGTCTAAACACCCCTAACCTTACACTTATTAACCCCTATTCTGCCGTACCCGCTATCGCTGACCCCTGCATATTATTTTTAACCCCTAATCTGCCGCTCCGTAACCGCCGCTACTTACATTATCCCTATGTACCCCTAATCTGCTGCCCCTAACACCGCCAACCCCTATATTATATTTATTAACCCATAATCTGCCCCCCACAACGTCGCCTCCACCTGCCTACACTTATTAACCCCTAATCTAGCGACCGGACCTGAGCGCTACTATAATAAAGTTATTAACCCCTAATCCGCCTCACTAACCCTATCATAAATAGTATTAACCCCTAATCTGCCCTCCCTAACATCGCCGACACCTAACTTCAAACATTAACCCCTAATCTGCCGACTGGAGCTCACCGCTATTCTAATAAATGTATTAACCCCTAAAGCTAAGTCTAACCCTAACACTAACACGCCCCCTAACTTAAATATAATTTAAATCTAACGAAATTAATTAACTCTTATTAAATAAATTATTCCTATTTAAAGCTAAATACTTACCTGTAAAATAAATCCTAATATAGCTACAATATAAATTATAATTATATTATAGCTATTTTAGGATTAATATTTATTTTAAAGGTAACTTTGTATTTATTTTAACCAGGTACAATAGCTATTAAATAGTTAAGAACTATTTAATAGCTAAAATAGTTATAATAATTACAAAATTACCTGTAAAATAAATCCTAACCTAAGTTACAATTAAACCTAACACTACACTATCAATAAATTAATTAAATAAAATACCTACAATTATCTACAATTAAACCTAACACTACACTATCAATACATTAATTAAATACAATATCTACAAATAAATACAATTAAATAAACTAACTAAAGTACAAAAAATAAAAAAGAACTAAGTTACAAAAAATAAAAAAATATTTATAAACATAAGAAAAATATTACAACAATTTTAAACTAATTACACCTACTCTAAGCCCCCTAATAAAATAACAAAACCCCCAAAATAAAAAATGCCCTACCCTATTCTAAATTACTAAAGTTCAAAGCTCTTTTACCTTACCAGCCCTGAACAGGGCCCTTTGCGGGCATGCCCCATAGAATTCAGCTCTTTTGTCTGTAAAAAAAAACATACAATACCCCCCCCCACATTACAACCCACCACCCACATACCCCTAATCTAACCCAAACCCCCCTTAAATAAACCTAACACTAAGCCCCTGAAGATCTTCCTACCTTATCTTCATCTCACCGGGTATCACACCGATCCGTCCTGGCTCCGATATCTTCATCTAAGCCCAAGCGGGGGCTAGAAATCCATCATCCGACGGCTGAAGAAGTCCAGAAGAGGCTCCAAAGTCTTCATCCTATCCGGGTAGAAGAGTAGATCCGGACAGGCAACCATCATCTTCTAAGCGGCATCTTCAATCTTCATCCGATGAGGACCGGCTCCATCTTGAAGACCTCCACCGCGGACCCATCTTCATCCTCCGACGTCCAACTGAAGAATGACGGTTCCTTTAAGGGACGTCATCCAAGATGGCATCCCTCGAATTCCGATTGGCTGATAGGATTCTATCAGCCAATCGGAATTAAGGTAGGAAAATTCTGATTGGCTGATGGAATCAGCCAATCAGAATCAAGTTCAATCCGATTGGCTGGTCCAATCAGCCAATCAGATTGAGCTCGCATTCTATTGGCTGTTCTGATCAGCCAATAGAATGCGAGCTCAATCTGATTGGCTGATCGGATCAGCCAATCGGATTGAACTTGATTCTGATTGGCTGATTCCATCAGCCAATCAGAATTTTCCTACCTTAATTCCGATTGGCTGATAGAATCCTATCAGCCAATCGGAAATCGAGGGACGCCATCTTGGATGACGTCCCTTAAAGGAACCGTCATTCTTCAGCTGGACTTCGGAGGATGAAGATGGGTCCGCGGTGGAGGTCTTAAAGATGGAGCCGGTCCTCATCGGATGAAGATAGAAGATGCCGCTTGGAAGATGATGGTTGTCGGTCCGGATCTACTCTTCTTCCCGGATAGGATGAAGACTTTGGAGCCTCTTCTGGACTTCTTCAGCCCCGCTTAGGCTTAGATGAAGATATCGGAGCCTGGAACAGACGGTCATACCTGGCATGGTGAAGACAAGGTAGGAAGATCTTCAGGGGCTTAGTGTTAGGTTTATTTAAGGGGGGTTTGGGTTAGATTAGGGGTATGTGGGTGGTGGGTTGTAATGTTGGGGGGGTATTGTATGTTTTTTTTTACAGGCAAAAGAGCTGAATTCTTTGGGGCATGCCCCGCAAAGGGCCCTGTTCATGGCTGGTAAGGTAAAAGAGCTTTGAACTTTAGTCATTTAGAATAGGGTAGGGCATTTTTTATTTTGGGGTGCTTTGTTATTTTATTAGGGGGCTTAGAGTAGGTGTAATTAGTTTAAAATTGTTGTAATATTTTTCTTATGTTTGTAAATATTTTTTTATTTTTTGTAACTTAGTTCTTTTTTATTTTTTGCACTTTAGTTAGTTTATTTCATTGTATTTATTTGTAGATATTGTATTTAATTAATGTATTGATAGTGTAGTGTTAGGTTTAATTGTAGCTAATTGTAGGTATTTTATTTAATTAATTTATTGATAGTCTAGTGTTAGGTTTAATTGTAACTTAGGTTAGGATTTATTTTACAGGTAATTTTGTAATTATTTTAACTATTTTAGCTATTAAATAGTTCTTAACTATTTAATAGCTATTGTACCTGGTTAAAATAAATACAAAGTTACCTGTAAAATAAATATTAATCCTAAAATAGCTACAATATAATTATAATTTATATTTTAGCTATATTAGGATTTATTTTACAGGTAAGTATTTAGCTTTAAATAGGAATAATTTATTTAATAAAAGTTAATTAATTTCGTTAGATTTAAATTATATTTAACTTAGGGGGTGTTAGTGTTAGGGTTAGACTTAGCTTTAGGGGTTAATACATTTATTAGAATAGCGGCGAGATTCGGTCGGCAGATTAGGGGTTAATAATTGAAGTTAGGTGTTGGCGATGTTAGGGAGGGCAGATTAGGGGTTAATAAATATAATATAGGGGTTGGCGATGTTAGGGGCAGCAGATTAGGGGTACATAGCTATAATGTAGCTGGCGGCGGCGTGCGGACGGCAGATTAGGGGTTAATAAGTGTAGGTAGCTGGCGGCGACATTGTGGGGGGCAGATTAGGGGTTAATAAATATAATATAGGGGTCGGCGGTGTTAGGGGCAGCAGATTAGGGGTACATAAGGTTAACGTAGGTGGCGGTCGGCAGATTAGGGGTTAAAAAAATTTAATCGAGTGTCGTCGATGTGGGGGGACCTCGGTTTAGGGGTACATAGGTAGTTTATGGGTGTTAGTGTACTTTAGAGCACAGTAGTTAAGAGCTTTATGAACCGGCGTTAGCCCAGAAAGCTCTTAACTACTGACTTTTTTCTGCGGCTGGAGTTTTGTCGTTAGAATTCTAACGCTCACTTCAGCCACGACTCTAAATACCGGAGTTAGAAAGATCCCATTGTAAAGATAGGATACGCAATTGACGTAAGGGGATCTGAGGTATGGAAAAGTCGCGGCTGAAAAGTGAGTGTTAGACCCTTTTTTGACTGACTCCAAATACCAGCGGTAGCCTAAAACCAACGTTAGGAGCCTCTAACGCTGGTTTTCACGGCTACCGCCAAACTCCAAATCTATGCCTTAGGGTTTATTTTTATTTTACAGACAACTTTGTATTTATTTTAACTAGGTACAATAGTTATTAAATAGTTATTAACTATTTAATAACTACCTAGCTAAAATAAAGACAAATTTACCTGTAAAATAAAACCTAACCTAAGTTACAATTACACCTAACACTACACTATAATTAAATTAATTCCCTAAACTAAATACAATTAAATAAAATTAAAAACAATTATCTAAAGTACAAAAAAAAAACAACTAAATTACAGAAAATAATAAAATAATAAAAAAAAATTAAACTAATTACATCTAATCTATCCCCCTAATAAAATAAAAAAGCCCCCCAAAATAATAAAAAGCCCTATCCTATACTAAATTATGAATAGCCCTTAAAAGGGCCTTTTGCGGGGCAATGCCCCAAATTAATCAGCTCTATTACCTGTAAAAAAAAGTACAATACCCCCAACATTAAAACCCACCACCCACACACCAAACCCTACTCTAAAACCCACCCAATCCCCCTTAAAAAAACCTAACACTAACCCCTTGAAGATCACCCTACCTTGAGACATCTTTGCCCAGCCGGGCCAAAGTCCTCCATGAACCCGGAAGAAGTGGTCCTCCAGATGGGCAGAAGTCTTGATCGAAGCCGGCAAGAAGAGGTCCTCCAGACGGGCAGAAGTCTTCATCCAGGCGGCATTTTCTATACGGCGCGGAGTGGCTCCATCTTCAAGAAATCTGACACGGAGCATCCTCTTCATCCGGAGTCTTCTTGAATAATGACGGGCCCATTATGTGACGTCATCTAAAATGGCGTCCCTTGAATTCCGATTGGCTGATAGAATTCTATCAGCCAATCGGAATTAAGGTAGGAAAAATCCTATTGGCTGATGCAATCAGCCAATAGGATTGAGCTTGCATTCTATTGGCTGTTCCAATCAGCCAATAGAATGCAAGCTCAGACCTATTGGCTGATTGGATCAGCCAATAGGATTGAACTTTAATCCTATTGGCTGATTGCATCAACCAATATGATTTTTCCTACCTTAATTCCGATTGGCTGATAGAATTCTATCAGCCAATTGGAATTCAAGGGACGCCATCTTGGATGATGTCACTTAAAGGACCCGTCATTGTTCAAGAAGACTCCGGATGAAGAGCATGCTCCACGTCGGATGTCTTGAAGATGGAGCCGCTCTGCGCCGGATCGATGAAGATAGAAGATGCCACCTGGATGAAGACTTCTGCCCGTCTGGAGGAACTCTTCTGGTCGGCTTCAATGAAGACTTCTGCCTGTCTGGAGGACCACTTCGCCCAGCTTTGTGGAGGACTTCGGCTTGGTTCGGTGAAGACGTCTCAAAGTAGTGTGATCTTCAAGGGGTTAGTGTTAAGTTTTTTTAAGGGGGATTGGGTGGGTTTTAGATTAGGGTTGGGTGTGTGGGTGGTGGGTTTTAATGTTGGGGGGGTATTGTACTTTTTTTTACAGGTAAAAGAGCTGATCACTTTGGGGCAATGTCCTGCAAAAGGCCCTTTTAAGGGCTAGTCATAGTATAGGGTAGGGCTTTTTATTATTTTGGGGGGCTTTTTTATTTTATTAGGGGGATTAGATTTGGTGTAATTAGTTTAAAAAAATTGTAATTATTTTATTATTTTCTGTAATTTAGTGTTTGTTTTTTTGTACTTTAGATAATTGTTTTTAATTGTATTTAATTGTATTTAGTTTAGGGAATTAGTTTAATTATAATGTAGTATTAGGTGTAATTGTAACTTAGGTTAGGTTTTATTTTACAGGTATATTTGTATTTATTTTAACTAGGAAGTTATTAAATAGTTAATAACTATTTAGTAACTATTGTTCCTAGTTAAAATAAATACAAAGTTGCCTGTAAAATAAAAATAAATCCTAAGATAGCTACAATGTAACTATTAGTTATATTGTAGCTTTCTTAGGGTTTATTTTATAGGTATTTAGTTTTAAATAGGAATAATTTATTTAGATTTAGTTAAATTATATTTAAGTTAGGGGTGTTAAGGTTAGTGATAGACTTAGGTTTAGGGGTTAATACATTTAATATAGTAGGTGTAGGGGGGTAGATTAGGGGTTAAAAAATATAATGTAGGGGGGCGGCGGTGTAGGGGGGGCAGATTAGTGGTTAATAAATATAATGTAGGTGGCGGTGGGCTCCGGGAGTGGCGGTTTAGGGGTTAAACACTTTATTTAGTTGCCGCGGGGTCCGGGAGCGGCAATTTAGGGGTTAAACACTTTATTTAGTTGCAACGGGGTCCGGGAGTGGCAGGATAGGGGTTAATAACTTTATGTAGGTTGCGGCGGTATAGGGGGTGGAAGATTAGGGATAATATGTATAATGTAGGTGGCGGTGGGCTCCGTGAGCGGCAGTTTAGGGGTTAATACATTTATTAGAGTTGCGGTGGGCTCCAGGAGCGGCGGTTTAGGGGTTAAACACTTTATTTAGTTGCGGCGGGGTCCGGGAGCAGCAATTTAGGGGTTAAACACTTTATTTAGCTGCAGCGGGGTCTGGGAGTGGCAGGATAGGGGTTAATAACTTTATGTAGGTTGCGGCGGTATAGGGGGTGGAAGATTAGGGATAATATGTATAATGTAGGTGGCGGTGGGCTCCATGAGCGGCAGTTTAGGGGTTAATACATTTATTAGAGTTGCGGTGGGCTCCAGGAGTGGCGGTAGGGGTTAATAACTTTATTTAGGTGCGGCGGGGTCCGGGAGCGACGGTATAGGGGGTAAACAGTATAGTATAGTGTGGGTGTTTAGTGACAGGGTACCAAGAAAGCTGTAAAAAAGCCGAAGAGCTGCAAGATCGATGACTGTTAGTTAACAACAGTCCGCTGCTCATCGCACCGTACTTGGTGCGCGGCTTTTTGACAGCTTTTTTGATAATTTTGTAGAACGTATTCAGGTCCGCGGCAGCGATGTTAGGCGAACTTAGGTGAGCGTATTGGTGCCGTCGAATGAAAGAAAGTCGACGGCTTGATAAGTAGGGGCCATTGGATTTATAAGTGTCAGTCTCTGTATCCCACAGGCCTTAACGAAGTCATCAACTCTGCTGCATTTAATTAAAAACTTGAAGGTCTTTATATATGTGTACACCAGAGTTTGGACATGTATATTTCATTGTATTTTACCGGGTTTCATATCATTCCTTTGTTATATTTAGGGTAGTTCATTTTGGGGGTTTATGATCTATTTTTCTTTAATGGCTCAGCAGGGCCCTTTATTCCACATTGTTAGGTCAATAGTCCTATTAGGGCCACGATTCCCCAATTTCTTAGTGACATATTTCTGATTATATATTAGACTATTGCTAGGAGCTTGCATGACCCACTAACATATCACTTATCCCATTTGCACACACTCCTAATGTTATTACCTGTGGTCATCATCCTATATTATAAAAGACAAGTGTTTGTCTGAAGCCGTCATGCGCAGTACAGACAAACACTTGGCCTTAGATTCTATTCTCGCGCACCTCGGCATAGCTGACAGCTGACAGATTGGGAGCGCGAGGTACACAGCATTCAAGCAGCTGTGAGATAGGGAGCGCGAGCTACTCAACAGCTGTGAGGTCTGCTGCGTGAGAAGCGGCAACGCGCTCCCCAGACCTCACAGCTGTTTGTGGCCGACGGGAGCGTCACTAGGGGCGTGGCCGGGCGTCGCAAGGGGCGTGGCTGGGCGTCGCGAGGGGCGTGGCCGGGCGGGTGTTGCCGCGATGGGGCATGGCCGGGCGGGGTCCCGCGAAGACAGAGCCAGAGAGGGAGCAGGAGGGGGGGGCAGAGAGCCAAAGAGAAGGGGGGGGGCAGAGAGCCAAAGAGAAGGGGGGGCAGAGAGCCAAAGAGAAGGGGGGGGGCAGAGAGCCAAAGAGAAGGGGGGGGGCAGAGAGCCAAAGAGAAGGGGGGGGACAGAGAGCCAAAGAGAAGGGGGGGCAGAGAGCCAAAGAGAAGGGGAGGCAGAGAGCCAAAGAGAAGGGGGGGGGCAGAGAGCCAAAGAGAAGGGAGGGGGCAGAGAGCCAAAGAGAAGGGGGGGGCAGAGAGCCAAAGAGAAGGGGGGGGCAGAGAGCTAAAGAGAAGGGGGGGCAGAGAGCCAAAGAGAAGGGGGGGCAGAGAGCCAAAGAGTAGGGGGGGGCAGAGAGCCAAAGAGAAGGGGGGGCAGAGAGCCAAAGAGAAGGGGGGGGCAGAGAGCCAAAGAGAAGGGGGGGCAGAGAGCCAAAGAGAAGGGGGGGGCAGAGAGCCAAAGAGAAGGGGGGGGCAGAGAGCCAAAGAGAAGGGGGGGAAGAGAGCCAAAGAGAAGGGGGGGCAGAGAGCCAAAGAGAAGGTGGGGGGGGCAGAGAGCCAAAGAGAAGGCGGGGGGGCAGAGAGCCAAAGAGGGGGGGGGGAGAGCCAAAGAGGGGGGGGAGCCAAAGAGGGGGGGGAGAGCCAAAGGGGGGGGAGAGCCAAAGAGGGGGGAGAGAGAGCAAAAGAAAGGATGGAGAGAGCCAAAGAGGGGAGAGAGAGAGCAAAAGAGGGGAGAGAGAGAGCAAAAGAGGGGAGAGAGAGAACAAAGGAGAGGGGGGAGAGAAAGCAAAAGAGAGGGGGGAAAGAAAGCAAAAGAGAGGGGGGAAGAGAGAGCAAAAGAAAGGGGGGAGAGAGCAAGGGGTGGGACCGCTGTTCTGAAAAAAGGTACACAGCATACAAGCAGCTGTGAGATAGGGAGCGCGAGCTACTCAACAGCTGTGAGGTCTGCTGCGTGAGAAGCGGCAACGCGCTCCCCAGACCTCACAGCTGTTTGTGGCCGACGGGAGCGTCGCGAGGGGCGTGGCCGGGCGTCGCGAGGGGCGTGGCTGGGCGTCGTGAGGGGCGTGGCCGGGCGGGTGTTGCCGCGATGGGCGTGGCCGGGCGGGGTCCCGCGAAGACAGAGCCAGAGAGGGAGCAGGAGGGGGGGGGCAGAGAGCCAAAGAGAAGGGGGGGGGCAGAGAGCCAAAGAGAAGGGGGGGCAGAGAGCCAAAGAGAAGGGGGGGGGGCAGAGAGCCAAAGAGAAGGGGGGGGCAGAGAGCCAAAGAGAAGGGGGGGGCGGAGAGCCAAAGAGAAGGGGGGGCAGAGAGCCAAAGAGAAGGGGGGGGGGCAGAGAGCCAAAGAGAAGGGGGGGGGACAGAGAGCCAAAGAGAAGGGGGGGGGCAGAGAGCCAAAGAGAAGGGGAGGCAGAGAGCCAAAGAGAAGTG